>NW_003101664.1:118088-401284 GCF_000003855.2 Blastomyces gilchristii SLH14081
CTAGCCCTTGTACATGTCCTTGACTTATCTTGACTTGACTGACTTGACTTGAACTTGACTTGACTACCCTCTTAGTCTCCATCCAGCCTCTTTTCGTCGCTTCTGCTGTTCTTCTGCTTCTTCCTCGTTTGCTGCTTCACCGCTTCTGCAGGCGCCGGCCTGACCCCATCATCACATCCCATCTTCAACATCATTCTTCTTCTTCTTCTTCTTCTTCTTCTTCTTCTATTATTACTATTAGTAACTAGAATTCTCTCTGCAGCATTCTCCTATCTTCTTTTCTATAATCTTTCTCTCTCTCTCTCTCTCTCTCTCTCTCTCTCTTATTTCCTGTTACATCGACAACATCCATTGTCACTGCTTTCATATTTTCCCGCATCCCTGGCTTGACTATTCTTACTCATCATTTCTCGCCTTCCACGCTCTTCCAGCGTGGCTCTGGAATTTTCCCTTTCTTTCTTTCTTTCTCTCTTTCTTTCTCTTGATTAGCTCCCAGCTGCAACTTTGGCCACATTCTTCCAAAGTTTGCCCGCACCTTCTCACCCCTTTCGCAAAGGACCGTGGCGCAGTCTCAGCGTGGGTGTGTTTCCCCGTTCCCGTCCAGCTAAAAGACTCCTCCGCGTCGTCCCGTTCGCCGACGACGACACTGACCAACATCGCTCTCGATAACTCCCGCTTCTTCGCTTCTTCCTCGTGGCGACTTGCGTAGTTGTCATACGATTCTCTCACTTCTTCATCTATTTATCATTGTTCATTTATCACCGCCTCTTTCTTTGTTTCTTCTTCTTCTTCTTCTTCTTCCTCTTTCAATTCCTTCCTCCTACTTCTTAATTCCGTCTTACATATTCTCAAACCGTCATACCTCACCTCCTCCTCCACCTCCACCACCCCAAGGCCAATTAAACCACAAAGACTTTCCAACCGAAGTCCTCCTTGGACAGTTTCACGTTTCAAATTCACCTCCATCATCGTCAAAATAACAAAGAATAATTCATCGCAATTATGGCTCATTGTTGAGGCTCGACCTGTCGTCATCGTTACCCCTTACTTAAAATTATAATACGGGAACTTACCACAGCTCAACCACAATCGGCACGCCTAACTTTACTTTTTACCTTTCGTTTGGAACCGCCCCATCCATCTTTCGTTGCGAACCAGTCCACCTCTCCCCACAACTTCCCACGCTCCCACGACATGTCCGATAAGGCTATACTAGATCCATACAAGGCCCTGGGCATCACTAAGGATGCGACTATCGCAGAAATTAAAAGCGCTCATAGAAAACTGGTGTTGAAGTGCCACCCAGACAAAATCAAAGACGAAGACCAGCGCAAAGAGGCCATACCCGAATTCCAGAAAGTTCAATCGGCTTACGAGCTACTGTCGGATGACAAGAAACGAGCGGAATATGACTACAAAGTTGAGTTGCAAAAGCGATCGGCATTCCCTACTGAGGACGCAGGCTCGTCTTCATACCACCGACCTTCAGCATTCACCAAATCTTATGAGTATCGAAACGGGGCAGTCTATGAGGAGCGCGTGCCTAAAAGTAGCTTCTTTGACGACATCCCTCTTTCTGAAGAACCTCGACCCTCTTCCAGGAAGTATGATGGATACGAGCGGAAGCAGAATACAGAGCAAAAGGAAAAGAAGAAGTCCAGACATGTCGACCCTCCAATATCAAGCCGTTCAAGCAAGGAACGTGTACGTGAAACTCGCGAATCCGTGAAATCGAGTCGCTCCGACCGCGCAAAACATAGAGACAAAGAGCGGAGAAAAGACCGGGAACGTTCAGAGAAATACCCGAAAGCTTTCGTGGTCAGCGAACCTGAAGATGAAAATGGGTTTGATTCGGATAATCAATACTATGCCACCCCAAAAACACCGGAACCTGAATTTAAGGATATTCGGACGCAACGCACGTCAAATTCGAGTGAACCAGACCCAAAGCAAACCAGAGATGAGGAATATTCCGATGAATGGTCTTCGTCGAAACTAGATGATGCGAAAAAGTATATTCAACGGTCGAAAAACAGTGGATATTCATACGAAACTACTGAACGCCGTCCGTCTACTTCGTGGCCCTCGCCTTCTGCTTACTATAGCCCACATGTCGAAACACCACCCCGACGTTCCTCAGGTAGGACTCGAACCAGAGACTCTGTACGCCCCAGCTCATCAGGAAAGGATCGTAGAGGATCTGCCGACGTCCAGGATCCACCCTTGAAATCCTACCCTATTCCACGTCCTCCTACTCTACAGACTGCCACTTCCGCACCTTCAGGTTTGAGATTTCCCTTCCCGATCTCTACTAGACCCAGTCCAAAGCGACATGCTCCTCGCCGATCGGAGACCATGCCATTTCCAAACTTATTCCGCCGGTCCGAAACTCTGCCGACCAGACCCTCAAAAATGAGAGAACCCCAGGACTCCGGGTATTCAAGCCCCGGTACTCCAGAAATGCACTCGGGATCAAGCCCTCCATTGCCTGGCAGATACACCGTCGTTGACGAAAGTGAAGAATATGTATCTCACCGCGCCGTCCGTATCGAACCAAATCCTGGTCTGTACAGGCGGAACAAGAGCGTGTCCCCAACCCGCCACCCGTCCATGCCTGCCCCACCGCATCCTTCCGGATCTAGAACGTACAACTACCCAATCGATCCTACATTCATGCCAGCGCGTCACGATCCATCGATGCCCATGCCTTCAATGCACAACCCACCGCCCATACCAGGTGGGCTGAACCGAGATGGTTTGTTTGGGGAGGTCTTACCGGGCCAATACGATCGTCCCAAGATAATAATCCCCGAGAGTGATATCCGATATGCGCCCAGATTCCGCGAAGAGGATATTAGTTACAGTTACAGTCCGAGAATGGGACCCGCAGACCCCAATGTGTATCCAGAAACGTATCCGCGACCGCACGGTACGCGAAATGAGTCGGTTGCGTGCTGAATGATGAAGAAGAACAAGCTAACCTTCTTCTTCTCCTTCCATTTCTCCTCTTCAAATTATTACTATTTTATTCATAATTTTATTCATCTTTTTTTCCCCTTTTTTTCCCCTTGTTTGTTTCTTTTTCGTTTCGTTATTCTTTTTATTACGACTCGAATGAATCAATGTTACAACGATTATTTCCCCCTCATCTCACTTCATCTTATCTCATCAAATTTCTTTGTCAGTTATTTTTTTTTGTTTTGTTCATATTCCCTTTCCCCTGTTTACATTTCTGGGTTGCTTTTGGATTCCTCTCTCAAATATCATATCATATCATATCATATCATCTCGTACCATCTTTTGAACTGTTTTTGGATTTTTTTTCCCCTCTCGCGACGAAATGATGATAAACCCTAATGACCATCATCGATTATATAACCTGTTCTCTTTTCAACTCGCCTGACGGATACCGCTGGCTCCTATGTATGTCTCCGACCGCCTCAACCTCCCCTGCCTATTATTTAAACCATCGCCATCTTAGGAGGTTGGTGCTATTTTTCCATATTGTACGTTCGGATTTTTTTCTTTCCTCTTTTTTTCTTTTCTTTTCTTCTGGTTTCGTTCTTGTTCTGGTGGGGTATCTATCTACTGCACCTGTTTTGAGGCCATTTTTGCCCCATGAACCGTTGGAGTCAACCAACGAGCATCGAATCATCGAACATCGAACAAGTGGGCATACTATTTTTTTGTCTCGTTGGCCTTTTCTATATGTTTTATTTATTATCTTTTCTTCCTGTTTTAGCTGGAGCATCATCAAAGTCCCCTTCTATTTTTATCTGGAAGGCCCGGCAGGTGGAAGTACTGACTGGGCGAAGAAGGATTATGGACTGAGGCAAGGAGGAACATGGATTAGGGGCCTATGGTTGTTTTTTTTTTTTTTTTGTGGCATGGAAGGATGGAAGGATGGATAGGGTTCTCGGATTTTTCTCATATGATTATGATTCATCCATGCGTGTGTGTGTGAGTGTGTGTGTGTGTGTGTGCGTGTTGTGTATTTTTTTTTGGGATGGGGGGATATTTAAATCATTACATGGTGTTTCTTATCCTTTTCATTTTTTCATTTTTTTGTTATTGTAATGTGTTTTTGGTTTTAACGATTATGGAATGACAGTTGATTTTTTAACTATTTGCTTTCCCTATATACGGAGTATATATATATGATATACTAACTATTATCCAGGATCTAATCTCATTAATTGATGTTCTATTCCCTTCCAATTATTTTCTTCTGAGTACCTCGTAACTCACTCGTTCACTTATTAGCTGTATGTACAGTCCGTCAATCGCTCGCCGAAAGCATGCTATATCCAGCCGAACAGCCAAGAATATATTCCATTTTTTTTTTTTTGTCCGTATGACAGGGATGGGATATGATTTATTATGGAAAATATGAGAGAGGGATTAGTAATTAGGAGGTCAAAATATGTTAATGTATGTACATGTATAGTTATAGTTAAAAAGGAAAAACCCGTTTCGGTAAAAAAAATATGGTGGTTATGCGCAGGATGGTTCAACGGTCACGTGCACTTTACCCCAAACGTGGTTCCAATTCTCTCGAATCGGAACAAGTTCGTTGAGCCGGACTTGTCCCCATTTTCAACCCTGTTCATCCATGGGATGGGGGATGGGAGGGAGGAGGAGGAGGAGGAGGCGTTAGGCTGGGAACGATTCAAGGGAACTTCCAGGTATCCATCCGTCCATGACCGGTTTGTGTCTCGGTTCATGTAAGAAATGGAAAGGGGACAACTCTGCCGAGGCTGACAAAAACAGGGGGGTTCAAAGTCGTTCGATATGAATCGAATGTGCGCCGGTTTATGCTCTTTCCGGGGGGGGGGGGGGGGGGGGGGGGGGCCAGGGGTGGGGGGGGGGGGGTAACTCGATTGTTTTTCTTCAAAAAAAGGGAAAAAGTTCCCCGTTCCCGTGGCCAGCCCACGTGTCTCCCTGGATGACATGAGTAAAAGGAACTCCTAAGAACTCTTCGAGCAAAGTTTTTCAGATTTGATTTGAGTCGTATACTTCGTGGGCGATGGATGGTGTCAGTGGGGCCACGACATGAATTGGGCAATATCCCGTTGAAAACGGGATTGGTTAATGGACGAAAAGACGGAGAGGACAAACGCCGTTTTTTTTTTTTTTTTTGTTTTTTTGATTTGTTTTGATTTAAACCCCTCGCGAATCTAGCGATCCCGTCAGCCGAATCCCCCAAAAATCAGGCGCGCTGTTCGTGATAGATACCCACAAAGTCTCCCTGGGCTTATTCTATGTGCGTTGCATGTGCAAGGTATACGCACAGCTTCAGAGTGCCCGTCCATTGCTTCATGAGGTGGGCATCTCATGTATAGGGATGCTCTGGAACTTCTGGGGCCAGAAGCCATTCCGCGGAGCACCTGTGTCTAGCTCCTGAATCGCATCGACGGGTCGCAGTTGGTGGTGGCGGCGGCGGCGGCTGCGGCGGATGAAAAACACTAGAGCTATGAGTATCCCTACAGCGCCGACGGCACCGATAGCGATCCCGACTTTAGCGCCGGCGGAGAGTTCAGGCTCCTTGCCGTCACTAGAAGGGGGCAAAGAAGTTGGTGGAGGCTGATTGTTATTTGCTGGTTGGGACGGGGTTGGTTGGGTCGAGGTTTGGCTTGCAGTGGTGCTCGTAGAAGAACTGGAAGTGGTGATGGTGTTTGACAAGTACATGGAGAGGTCTTTCGATTCAAACTGGACGAGAATCGCCTGACCCCACATAGTTATTGGGCCTGTGACGACCGAGTGTGCAAGACTAGCCTGGCCAGTGCGGGCGAGGACGGTCGTTATGCTGGATTCAGGAAAGGTACTGATGCAGCCCGCAAAAATTGTTGTTTTGGAGTAGAAGTTTATCGTCGTGAGGGTTGTGAAGTAAGTATAGTCCCTGCAGAAGGTCATACATATATTAGTGATGCTGTTGACTCGTAGGAAGGCGGTGGATCTTATGATCTAGGCCGGACGTACGACGGGCAGCAGATTGCAGTTGTTACCGCGTTATTTGTTGTCGCGACTGGAGAGGTATAACCCTGGGGACAGTATCCTGGGCTATACACCTGTTGAATCTGTCCTCGTCCTATCCCTTCGAAGAAAGGGGGGAAACAATTGGGGTCGCGCTTGTTGAAGGCGTTCTGCATCAGCAGGCCGCCAGTTACGCTGTTGTAATATGCCTCTTCATAAGTCCAACTCGACGAGCAGGAAGATGGAGGAGTAAAAACTGATGTTAAGGGGACCGCGTCGCCCTTTGGATCCATCTTGCTGTAACCTCTTTGATATATCCCAACGAGGTCGTGGTAGACAGTTTTTTACTGCGGCAAATTGTTTCAAAGAAGGGACTGAACGATATAAAGGGGTTTGGATCGGGCGCAAGAGTTTTAAGAAAAAGATCGGAATTATGCCAATGTTCACCTTGTATATACAAGAAAGGGGAAAGAAGATGTTCAATTTCTCGGACATGGGATGTATCAAACATATTAATAGGATCTTCAAAGTTGGGCAGTCAGGGGCGCAAGCACTGTGTTTTGTCGGCACCAAGCAAGGGAAGCCGAGAGCGAAAATTAACCAATAGCCACCTTAATATACCAAACCAGAAATATTTGGGAAAGTGAGAAAACGTGTGCCCCCCGGTGTAATTGTTTCTTTCCATGGATGTAAATACAGGGATGCCAAATGCCTTCCGAGTCTCACCACGCATCAAATTGGACCTTAGGCCCTTAGTGCTGACGGGCTGCCAGGGATAGAATGGCTTTTTTGGGGGGCGAAATTGGCTGAAGGTCAGCAATGTGTTCGGTACTTCCAGATGCGCTCCTGAATATGAAGTTGTATCTAAATCGGTATGCTTGAGGGCCAGCGAGGTGGGAGCCAGCGTCAAAGTTTTGATAAACCCAACCAGCAAACAGTTGGCAAACCGCTCAGGATTGGGTCAGCCCCCATTAATTATTATTAGCCTCTTCCCGTCTTTAGCGCCGATGAAGATCCCTTGACCTGAAGCCACGATTATTGGCCAGGTACTGTACATACATGTACAGTACAAGCCTTGTCAGGAATGCAAGGGAACGCTGAAACTTTGGGGCCTGTATCGGAACATGGGAGCTGGCACTTTCTTCCTCAGCACGGCTTCTTATATCTCGACACAAAGTGCTGTTATCCACTTTCTAGTCTGCCTCTTGTCATTTTTGTGCAGCCAGCATGCCCTCTACCTTCCGCGGACGGCGTTATGTGATCGCTGGGAGCCTCGCTGCTTTTATATTCTTCACACTCTGTTGGCATTCCCGACAAAACATTGTCTTCCAGGGCCCGAGGAGTGCGCCTCAAGAAGATGCCCCTTATCAAGAGCATCCAGCCCAAAATGAGGACCATTCCCCCAAGCCCGCTGATAGTCCATCTATGGCATTGTCTCCTCCCGGAGATTACCTACCAACGTCAAGCGCGCCACATCAGGATCGTTTTTGCGCTGAACGATTTGACCTTGAGTACTTGAAAAATCTAGCCAAGAGTCAGACTAGCTATTGTGATGCCGGCTCTGCGTCAAGCATTACCTGTTTTCATAGTCAGATCGATCCAGGAGGGCGAACAGATTCATTCTGTATTTCAGGACCCGCGAGCTTCGACCACAGCCAAAAGAAATTCATTCTAGATTGTTCTCTCAGATCATTAAGTGATGAGGAGTCAAGGCAGGGCGTGCCGGAATTTGAGCAATTTCCGGCATACTGGTATGGGACGGGGCCGCATCAAATATTCAATAACTTTGTGCGTTTTGACCGGAAAGAAAAACCTTCCCACAAGCTTCCGCATGGACGACGGAATTTTTCGATCCTCATTAAACGCGAAGATAGTCACTATAACGTTTTCCATTCTCTCATGGAAATTATTGGCCTCACCTTGACGTTGGACACCATGAGGATGGCTCAAAATAAAGCCGTGAGCCTCCCATTTTTTATGCCAGAGGATATCGCCAATACCCAAGTTATTATTTTGGATGACCTCCTGGACGGCCCTTACTTTGATCTGTGGAAACTCTTTGCGAAGCAGCCAACGATCAGATTGAAGGACATATCAGCCACCGCACAGATCAACCTGGACAACATCATAGTTCCCTTGCCAGGAGGGGGTAGTCCCTTTTGGCAGAACCATTGGGAACCAATTCAATGTGAACAGTCGGAGCTTCTGCAAACCTTTGCCAAAAGAGTGCTCAACTTCTATAATATCCGAGACGACCCTCGCCCTGGGGATAGCCCGCTTGTGCTCACGTTCATAGACCGTAGAGAAAAAAGGCGCTTGATCAATCAGGAGCGATATATCGAACGTCTAAAGGCCAAATTCCCAGCTGTTGAGGTTAATCTAGTTGACTTGGCTGCGCTGCCCTTCAGGGAGCAAATAAAACTTGTTCGTCGCAGTGACATCCTCGCTGCCGTGCATGGGGCAGGCCTGACACATGGGATGTTCCTCCCGCCGCATTCCACAATCGCCGAAATACTTCCTCCCCAATTAAAACACAAAGGTTTCCGGAACCTTGCCAAAAAAATGGGACACAACTACTTCAGCAGCCATGCGGCGGAACATAAGACCAATGACTCGAAGAATGATTGGCAGTCTGACGACGTCTTTATTGAAGAGGATCGCTTTATGAATCTATTGGAAATCGCTTTGAAGAGCATGTACAACAGAGGTTTGCGCGATCAAGATGTCAATTGATTCTCGGTGGGCGAAGTTCGCTCCAGAGACGAAACTCATGATCTATTCCTAAGTGCAAATGTTGGTGGTTAATTCATTTGCATCTTGGTTAGTAGCAGGGACTGGGACAATGAAAAAGGACTCCTGTCTAATCCTAAGCTCGAGCTTCGGTTCAGGCGGAGAACAATCGCGTGTGAAAATGGGCGGGCGGCTCTAGGCACACCCTGGACATCCATGGATATTCGCAGGAATGAGCTGTATTGGACGTACTGTAGAATGTGCAAAGAGCGGTGACCCGTTAATTTCTTTCCGCGACGCGTCGAATAGCACTTTCGGCGTGGAGCTGGAGTGGAAGCCTTAAGACGGATGTCTGGCTTCTCCTCGGTCAAATTTTAATTTTAGTTGTTGTGCTATCATATCCGTCAATGCATTGATGCCAGCAATGCACTGGAAATAGGTGGATGCAAAAGTAATGTCAAATACTGTATATAAATTTGCAGGACTATGTTAGTTGTTCGCAACCCCATGTATTTTATAGTAACTGAAATACGGCCTCAATGCGTCAACACACTTGCCAAACTCCTCAGGCTGTCTCTTCAGTCTTTCTCGTCACCTATCCGTCTCCGCTAGGTCCAAGGTTCTCAGCGATCCCTTCATATATGGGTATAAGGCATCCTAACCCTAGCGCTACTTTTGAAGCATCGTACTCTCGAAAAGGGAATTTCCTCAAACGCTCTTCTAAGGCAGTTAACTACCTTCAGGACGACAAGATACATGCCAGACACTTATCATACATTAGCAATTGTGGGTGCTGTCACTGTCACTAAGGGCAACCGAAGGCTGACAGAGAAAGCAGATTCAGGGGGCCTAACCGTGCCAGGCCGGTCCGTGAAACCTCTGACAGGAGACTTTATGAACTCCAGAATCGTCACGCTGAACAGTATTTGGCTTTGACCGAGATTGTTTCAGCCAGCAGGGTTTGATACCCCTACAAAGTCACCTTTCCACCCCCATGGCTCTACCACCTTGACATGGGAGCTCCCCTCTCTGCTTCGAAATGTCGCTGATGCTGCTTCGATTTCAAAGCTACTCCATACTATTGTTTCAACGACCCACCGTCCGAGCGCACGGTAGGGTACCCGAGCATTCGTAGGAATTATTACGGAGTACATGTTTATCTAATTGATTATGAGGTGGTGAGGAAATGTGAATGGTACTGCACTCTACGGAGTACATGGACAACCTCCTTTTTCTTCCATCTCCATTTGATCGAGGATTTGGCTGCCCAGATAGGCGAGACTAGACGGGAGGCCAGGAAACATGGATTGGGAGGCCGGTGGATCTTAAAAATTCATTACTACTAGTTAGTTTTGTTGAGCTATAGATTAAACAGTTGTGAGGTTGTAGTGTGATATAGTAGGAGTTCCAGTTTAATATCAGCCACCACCACCACCTAAGAATCGGAGAAATACCAATAACTCCAGCAATTAACGAAATTTTTGGAGAATAGCCAACGAGGAGACATGTCTACCACATCAATGATATTCTCCACTATATATCCCATTATTTTGTAGAAAGTTGGGCAGTAAAAGAATATATATGGTAACCGACGACTCTCCTACGCTAGATATGAATAAGGTCTGATATGGCAATTTTTCAGTCCTCCTGTTTCCGTAGGCACACATACAGCTAGACAGCCGGTGGAAGATAGCAAAACTTGGAAGTTACATAATTAATAGTAAGAATACCTCCTGGACTTACAGGCAGTGAAAATGGAGCTATTCCATCAAACCCGGGGTAAGGTACGAGTCACTCTACAAAAAGGGTTGTGGCGTTTGATGCGTTTCCTTTGAAGGCTAAAAGGGCTATATTGATGAGAAATATGTAAGCAATACATGAGAAGGTATGGCAATGTAAAAGGTTTGCAAGATAGCGAGCCTTTATTAAATTCGCAATACGTAGCATACATATGATTAATGGTGATACAGGCTGAAGAAGCAGAACAGGGGGTGGGTTTGTAACCAAAATTAAAAGTAGAAGGTAGCCAACAAGCCAACACGAGGGTTAAAGAGTGAAAGAGGTCGAAAGAAAAAATCAGATATCCATGCGTGTAAACAAAATGGTAGATGAATAATGCAAACATCCAAGATAGTGAGTAGTGGGTACATAGTTATTATAGATAAAGCTCAAAAAAGAAAGAAGTTACATGAAGTTCTAGGAAACAATGGGGAAGATTGTATCAACTGAACAGGAAGTATAAAGGTATGTACTACTGCTGGGGGAAACATTCAAAAATGTATAGGGTAATTAATATGAAATAAATAAAATAACATGACAGAAATAGAAGCCCTCGAACACCAGCATTAGTTATCTATAGATGGCACAGAGGTTAGTAAATGCAGCGCTAAAGGGGGACTTATTATAGCTACTTACCAATTTAGTCATTTCGTCATTCTTCATTGCACCCCGGTAAATCTACTAGCGAGCTCCGAGCTTCTCAGACTCTCTAGCTTCGATCAACCGTCGACTCTCCTTCCGTTGTCTTGTGGACCGTCTGGTTGGTTGCAGGACTGGCTGTGCTGCAACCATCCCAACCGATTTACGTATGGTGACCTTATTCCGAGACTTAGGAGAGGACGTTGAAATCTTCGGAGAAGAATCCGTCATTCTCACGTCGTTAGTCGGCCCATCCAGAGGGGAACTGCTCCCGCCATTTCCAGGAGAATAAGAGGCAGGATATTTCATCATATTCCCAGAGGAATCACTATCCGGAGGGGTGTTCTCCAGAGGATGGATGGCCATGTTGCGCATCCCCAGATTAATACTTGCTGCTGAAGCGGTCCCGGGAGAGTTTGGCGGGGTTCTGCAGAAACGTTCCTCTGCAAAGAGGGGGTTTACGTCTTCCAGAGTAGAGTCTGAGGAGCTTTCAGAACCCTCAGGAGTACCCATCACGGGAGACATTCCAGGATTGACAGTGGGTGCAGGTGGAGTGGCTCCTTGGGACACTAAGGGGTAGCCATACTGCTGGCCAAGTTCAATTTCTGCCGCTCTCATCTGCCCAGGGCTACAGCCCGAGAGCTTCAGAAGGCCCAAAACCGCATCGCACTCCTCCGCGGTCAAGTGATCTCCGCGTGGATTGATCAAAGTGCTGGCCGAAGACGGACGCTGAGTAGGCTCAAATGCAGGTCCTGACATATTGGGCTAGAAAAGATCCTGCTTTTGTTATGCACATTAATATCTATCTACATTCTGGAGGAGGCATATAGGCCCCAGAACGATGGAAACAGCAACGTTGAAGCCGCTGTAAGCAGAGAACAGAGATAACAGTGAAGTTGAACTAAGAAAGGTCGAAAGGGGGCTACTTACGGCTATTTGGTTTCACTTGGCACGGGTTTAGTTGGGATATGTATGGATATATGTAAATCTAAAATGGCAGAACGTCTGGTATATAAGACAAAAATGTTGATAGTGAGAATATAAAGGGTCTTGACTATCGGGAACGAAGAATAATATACTTGTTGGAAATAGGGAAGGGTATCTTCTGAATGTATCGAGGCAGGACAAGTCGTGATGAGAAAGAGAAAAGAAGGGAAGGAGCTGTTATACGGGCGAAAGATGTGCCACCAGTATCCAACCCTTTTGCCCTTTCAGTGGTAACTCAGCATGCTAGAAAGCAATGTACAAGTCGAAATGACGCAAATTTTAAAAAATTCCTTCTAATAAGCCTGAGCCGTTGCATTTGAGCCGTTGTAGAACTTCCCCTGAAATAGAGTTTGGAAGCAGAACGGTGCGGAATAACAGCTCGAACGCTACAAGAACGCTTTGCCCGTTCAGTCTCTTACAGTCCTTGAGTTCATCAACATCCAATAGTGAACATAGTTTAAAAAACATATTCATAAAGGGAGAGTAAGGACAGGAGAGGAAAGCGCAGCCCTTCTGGCATATAGAGCAGCATTGCAGGGCAGCTGTGATTGGCCAGCTTGATGTAGAGAGAAAGGTAAATCGGCGCGCAGAGTTGGAGTTGTAAACTTAGAACGTGTTGTTGAGTGGCGTCGACGTTAATTTTGGCGTTATTTTGGTGAAGGGTTGTCCGGCACATGATTTTACCTTCTGTATGATAGCGCAAAAGGAATGGCGAAAATCTTACCATATCTGGACGACGAAGTAAAATCAAGATATCATTCATATGGACATAGAGGGTATACATTTGTAATTAAGAAATGCCTTGGGAGTTGCTAGCTGGGTGTTGAAGAGAGAACTATAAAAGTCAACAAAAGAGGATAGAAAGTAACGCGAGACATGAAAGTAAATAGTGTTCTTTGATTTAATTGAGGGTCTTGAATGTGCTATCATTTATGCCCGTGAGCTTGAGATTATAGCCTACTAGAAAATATATGTGTAGGCTGTCGCGACATGGGAATGCTCAAGGTAACCTTGGAAGGCCCACACAACATCGCCTGCCTGGCTACGCCTTCTCAAGGTTCTGACCAAGCCAACTGTTCGGTGACTGCAGGCGCCCCGTTCTTGGAGTAAGTAACCCTGAGGCGGAGTCGAAGTTTCCCTTGTAGAGGCTACAGTTATTTCGGAAAACGATATTTTTTGGTTAGCCATCAATTAGAAATTAGAGAAACAAAGCGTATGAAAGAAACAGTGGTTACAGGAAAGAGAGAGAGGAAAAAAAAGAAGGGAAAGCATACCCCATTAATAGCAGAGACTCTCATTCCTTGAGTCCCCTCCTGCCCTCCTTCCAGGTCAGCCTTGTTGATGGCATTAAGTTGAAGTTTTTGAGATTTGGGTACAGCCACTTGCAATCCAACCCCGGAAAAGCGATCGAAAGTAGACGTATTACGGAATCGAGCCAATATCTGGGCACCAGCATTACTCCGCTGAATTTGCAGAGTCAACAGAAGATCATTCTTCTCAAATACGGTTAGGGCGGGGGGAGCGGAGCTTGGAGAAGGTGTCTGGACAGGAGGAGAATGGAGCTCTCCGAGAAGTCCCATCGGCGATGTGGAAGGTTGTGGTGCTTGAGGTGCCGGGGATGTGCCGTTCGAACCAAAAAGATCCATGATGCTGTGTATATCAGATGACCTAGTGGGCGTAGGTTGGAATGGACTCGATGAGGCAGCGGGAATAGATTCGCCGCCCAAGATATCGGCCAACAGGTCAGCTGTGTTCTGCGACCCATTGGTATTGGCAGTGATATTGGCAGATGTATCGTCGCCACCCATAAGGTCGAGCAGCAAATCCTGTTCTGATGGTTTGGCAGGCTTTTTAGACTTGTCTCTAAGCAGTCTACTTTGTCGTTTGCTAGTTGCTTCTCCTAAGACCCTCTGCTCTTCGCGGATTTCAGGTGGGGGCATCTTCTCTAACACGCCACGCCTTATTTGATCGTACCCAAACAAGTTGGTGTATTCCACAGCCCGTTGCTGGATTTCAACGCTCAAATCTGCAGATCTGCTGCTGAGGAGACGTCGAATACGCTCGATCTGCGCAGGTTCGGTGAGCCTTGTGGACAACTTCATTGCAGATGTTATAATATATTCGGTCACGGTTTGGGTAGCATAGGTGCTATTAAGTATATTGGTAAAAAGGTCCACTATGTCGCTTTCCTTGACTTCCTTGACTAGCTCTTCCTCCTCGTACTGGCCGCCACGGAGAAGAGCATCACCATACTCGCCTATGACCCATGAAGCAGCTAGAGTTAAGGCTTCTTGCGAGATATCTTCCTTTAAACTAGCATAAAGCTTTTGAACGGAATAGGTTTGGAGTTCGGGGGTTGTGGCAATCAGGCGGACGAACGAGGACAAAATCTGCTCCTTGACATAATTACCCGCAAGTTTCAGGACACGAAGCATAGTGTCAACATGCCATCTTTTATTGGGGGAAAATCGATCCGCAGCTATTCCTATCTGAGTTGTCATGACGGGCTTGAACTCGTTATCAGCAACCTCAAGGAAAGCCAGGAGCTCTCTGACAAGAACTCTGACATTGCCTTCGTTGATTAGCGTAAAGCTAAGATCTAGAGCACGTCTGCGTATACTAATATCGGCATCCCGCAAGCATTCTAGAATGGTGTTCCGGTGTCTTTGGACGGCATTTGGCTCAACAGCCACCACCTTAATGAGAGTGTTGAGTGCCACATATCGAATGTTGTTGTCTTTGTTAGCTAAAAATTTGCCAAGAATGTTGACACCTAGCACCCGAAGACCGGAGTCTGCTTCGATATCCAGAATAGTCAGGACAGCCTCATAGAGTATGGAATTTCCCACATTTTTGGACGACTCGGTGTTGGTAGCGACTTGGGCAAGGATGTCGTTGATTAATTCGCTTGTGGCCGCATCACCCCTGCCGAGGACTCTCAGGAACCGAAGTATCTTTACCTGCAGGAATGGGTCGGTAATTCCTGAGACGTCATGCTCCGGTGCATACCCAGAGGTCGTAAGGCCTTTCAAAACTCTAACGAGCGCAGGTACCAGAGGGCGATATTTTTCAATAACTTCATGCCCACCTTCTGCATCGTCCTCTTCACAGAACTCGGTTGCGAGGGTGAGGCCACAAAGTAAGACTCCATGGTTTCGATCCGACAGAAGCGCCTTGGATTTATCTATAAAATGTTCCTGGAGATCGGGGACTTTCCGACATATACGCATAGCACAAAGGGCGGCTTTTCTGCGGATATAGGGGTTTGCTGTGGATATGAGAGACTCTACTTCGGGAAACAAGTCCCTCGACATTTCGACAGAGGCGATATTTCCCAGGGTGCAGAGGGCCAGGCCCACAACATATTGGTTCGAGTTGTTCAAATCACTATGCATCATAATAAGCAAATGTTATTTTTCTTCCTAACGGGGGGAAGGGGGGGAACTTGATAGCACGAGACCGACTTTTTTAGGGAATTAGTCACCAATGTCAGCACCTCCTGGTTCTCATCGAGGAGTAGCATAGTTCCCAGATACCCCAACCGTTTGTCTGCGAAACGGGGCGATGCCAGCAGCTTGAGGCATTCTATCTGACCGAAGTGCGTTCGTTCACCCAACGTGAAAAGATAGAGTAGCTTAGCCACATTATTTCTCCTGCAAATCTACCATGTGAGAATGTCATCTTCCGAGATCTGTCTTGAATTTCCACCCCACACACCTTATATTTGAATCCGCACTTTCTTCCCTGAAGCTGGCTCGAATCGCCGCACTCTCCTTTTGGATCACTGATCGCTCATCCGCAATGGTTTTGGACGCTCGCACATTCCGAATGAATTGCTTGACTATGATCGATATGAGTAAGTGGTCCCGACATAGTGGAGATGGAGATGAGGGGCTTGGACATACGGGAACTCATGGTGGTCGCAAGGACCCCAAAAAGGGGAACGTCGAAATGTAACTGGTCGCCAGGAGTACCAGGGCTTTATACGGCGGAAGTAACTTGTGATGCCGTTCCCTGACTTCGAAAGACCGTTTGTTGGCTTATATGGATCGTTATTTTTTGTGTCTTCCCATATCAACCTTCATTTCTGGCACCATGAGCTGTCTGGTCAGCGCGGCTTACATATCTGGCCAAGTGGGTGAACAAGGGACGCTAACTGTATACGGTCTAGCGGACTGCTTTGTTTGAACCTCCAATATCAGAGCTTGGCATTGAGACTTCAGAATAATGGATCGTATCTTGGGCTTCGTTTCTTCATTACTAGTACACTTTCAAAAGCCTCGAGACCATAGGAGTTCTTTTCTCCGGATGAATAACCAATAGTATGCCCCTCCCACACGGGGTAGGTACTTCGGTAGTCACCATATATTTTATTTAGCGCCTTTGACAACTTCCTCGATATATTATTGCCCATTCATCCTTATGGCCGTGCAGAATGCTTGCACTGCTACGGAGATATTTAAGCTCTGCGTCGATGGTCTCCAATGGTTAGACCTTCAGCGTCAGAAGTCTATTTATAGATGGCGGTCCTTGGTCCGCGGGAATTATGCATGTGGTGACAGTTATATTTAATGTTGAAATTGTTCTGTAAGGTCGAGCGGAGTTAAAATTGGTCAATACCAGTTAAAATCTGACAGATAGAGACGCAACCATTTGAATACCTGGGGGGAGTTCAATCATTTCACATAACGTAAATCCGTCATCCTCCGCATGAAAGAGCTTTTTTTCATCGAGGAGAGCTTCTTCCAAGGGATCCGAACCTAGATCCGGGGTGGCTGACATTAATAAAGTATAGTAATTCTACTCCGTGTTATTGAGCTTTCCGAGCTCTCCTCGTCGCTGTTTTAACTTGTGCAGGCAAGTTAATGCCCAGCCTCACGCCGTTGGGTCAAAACCCTGGCACTAAAGCAGCATGCAAGCGCGCTGACATCACCGGGAAGGTTCGCCTCGAGCGCCGAGAGCGGACATGTTTTTCTTTTCTTCATCACCAGCATTGAGCTGGCGTTTTCCTTCGCCATCGCTGTATATATATTATCTTATCCTACTATGATTATCCTACTGTGTCCACCATTATTATCTTTAATTGAGACTTAGGTCATTGTCCCCGATAGACCATTCTCACCATGTCCTCTGTGCATGTAAATGGGAGTACCGGAACAGGCATCCTACGACCACGCGCAGTGCGGCCAAAACATCAGAGCGAAGACCATCATCTTACCCCCTCTGCGAGCGTAGATAGATTATCCTTCGATATATCAAGGTACAAATAAGAATAAAAGCTTTGCCCTTCTGAATAATCCTCCCCGGTATTTTGTATTTCTTGTCGTTTGAACAAAAGCTAACCCCTCCTGAAAGTGGCCGGTCCACCCCTATTCCGGAAGATGCTCCCCCATCCGTACAATCAATATCATGCGCAAGGAAGCAGATACGAGCCCAGGCAAGTCAAAGGTTGTTCTACTCAATCGATTACAAACCTAGGGTATCTCATTTCGACCCTGATAGCGATTATCGAGATTTCCACGGCTTCTTCTCCCTTTTTTGGGTTAGCTTGTTTATCATGGTCATGACCACGGTTGTGCGAAATATAAAAGACACTGGCTACCCATTACGGGTACAAGTGTGGTCACTGCTGTCAGCGAACGTTTGGCAACTGGCCCTGTGTGATATTGTTATGGTTTCGAGTACCGCACTATCTCTTCCGCTCCATTTAGTAATCAGGCAAAGTCAAGGTTGGCTAAGATGGCTAAACGGAGGAATGATATTGCAAAGTTGCTTTCAGATCGCATGGCTCACTTTATGGGTGGCGTACGTATCTTCTAAGCTTCTTGCATAATGTTGCAGCGAGAATATTTGCTAACATATTTTTTTCTCCCAGCTTGCCATTCCAGCTTAAATGGGCTTGGACTGCTCAGGTGTTCTTTATCCTACACACATTAACTCTTTTGATGAAAATGCATTCCTACGCCTTCTACAACGGACATTTGAGCGAGACAGAACATCGCTTAAACGGTTTGGATAAGCCGGAGGCCAGTTCACTCTCTGCAGCTGTTCGTTATCCACGGTCCGAGAGTCAAACAATGGAAGAGAGTACGGAATCAGATAACGCAAAGGAGGATGAATCCCAGCAATCGCTTTCTAAACTCCGCTCAGATCTTGCAATGGAATTAACTTCTCCTCTCGGTCAAGTCTCATACCCCCAGAACCTGACCGTGTACAATTATGTGGATTATCTTCTCTGTCCAACGCTGTGCTACGAACTAGAATATCCACGTACGAAAGAAATACGATGGATGGAGGTTTTCTTTAAAACATTGGCTGTTTTTGGCTGTATATTCTTACTTACCCATGTTAGCGAAGAGTTCATCGTTCCAGTTCTAGACGAATCTGCGGAAAGAATGCAAGTCCTGAGCAGCAAATCTGAGAAGGCTCTGGTCCTTGCAGAAGCTATTAGCTTCCTGCTACTGCCTTTCATGATAACGTTTTTGTTGGTGTTTCTTGTCATTTTCGAATATACCCTCAATGCCTTTGCGGAAATTACACGTTTTGCCGACCGCGAATTTTACGCTGACTGGTGGAACTCTTGCGATTGGTATGAACGTATCCTATTCATCTATTGCGGACCATCGTGGTTTCTAATATGCTAACCTGCTCTGTTCGACAGGCTGGAGTTCTCTAGGGAGTGGAATATCCCGGTCCACCATTTCCTTCGGCGCCACGTTTATTTCTCATCTTTAACTCACTTTTCCAACTCCAAGGCCATGTTCATCACATTCTTGGTGAGCTCCATTGGACATGAATTGGTAATGGCGTGTATCACCAAGAAAATTAGGGGGTATGGCTTCCTTGCCATGATGATGCAGCTGCCCATCGTTGCCGTGCAGCGTTCGAAGTTTGTTAGGGGACGAAAAGTTCTTAATGTTAGTGATTTATTCCACCATTTCCGTAATAAATAAAAGGGAATCGCTATACAGTCTAGCTGCTAACTGTTCAAACACCATTTAGAACGTTTGTTTTTGGGTTTCCATGATTATCGGGCTCTCCCTTGTACGTTGGCTCCCAGATCGAACTTGTATAGTTGGATGGATGGATGTGCTGACAGCTATATTAGATGTGCGCACTTTACGTCCTCGTCTAGATACCCTCCAAAGTACCATCTTATTTTACGCCTAACGACCTAGGAAACCGCCATGATTGTATTATTCCGCTTGAAGTCACCATAGATGCCGGCTCACAAGCACTGTACATGTATAGCCAAGCCCGAAAAGCAAATTGGAATTTTTATTTTTATTTTTATTTTAGAAAGGGGGTAAAAAACAGAAAGGAAAAAAGCTTATATCCTACGCTCTTCTTCCTCCCAAATCCAAATCCACTCCTATACCAACCTGTCAAGTACTGTAAATATTCTCTTATTCTTACATTTTACTCCGTATATACCGTTTTCCACTGACGATCTCTCGAATCGTATCCTTGTACCAGATGACGGTTTTCCGCTCAGGTGTAATCATGAGTCTGAGAATCTCTAATTACCCGAGGGTAGCGCTGATAAACTGCCCCCACTTGGTCGAGACTGAGCCCGAAAGCAGTCGAAGCCCGAAACATAT
Organism: Blastomyces gilchristii SLH14081; assembly: GCF_000003855.2. NCBI lineage: Eukaryota > Fungi > Ascomycota > Eurotiomycetes > Onygenales > Ajellomycetaceae > Blastomyces > Blastomyces gilchristii. The sequence continues at coordinate 137,798 of NW_003101664.1, forward strand.
TTAACCCCTCACTTTAAGCAGCTAGGAGCGTATGATGATTCGAAACAGGGTTCTTCTACGAGAAGATTAGAGCAGCAATTGACCAGTTGTAAGGTTCTCTTTTTTTCTTTTCTAAACAATGTGGCTTCGGATGTAAAGAAAAGTAATAACGCATCACATATACATACATTGATTATTATTGCAACATACATGTACGTACCTCACTCGTTTGTATTATTATTAGTAATACGCTAGAATTTTTTCTCCTGCCCAATAAAATAAATGCATGGATCAAACATCACGTTGTGTCAATGTGTGCTGGCGATCTACATACATAGTAAGTTCAGTAAAAGCTACCATTTCTGGAGGGAGCTACGTACGCCGGACAGAAGCACTGGCTGCCCGCCCTTCTTTCTCCAGGGTCTGCTAATTAGTAAGTTAGCAAGTCAACTACCGCGGGCCGAACACCTGCCAAGCACGGGCCGCATGGCGGGGTTGGAGTTGGTGTTGGGGGTCCCGCGGTTGATCGGCCCTTCTACCAGCAGTGCGCTGGTGGTGATTGAGCTCTTTTGCCCCAGTAGCCTACAGTTGGACCCAACCGCTCTTGTGCCCGCCACTAGGTACTACCTAGGTAACGTGACTCACCACCCAACGAACGGGGCTATTTGGGCCGGATTGGAGGTAGCGTGGAGCACTTCAGTATTTCTAGCCCCCGTCGCTGTTGCCCCCGTTTAATCACCAGCACCGCACCTCCTCTTGACAATAACATAAACCACTCTCAACCCCTCTTTTTGCAGTCGAGATGACGACTCCTTCGACTATACAACAGCAATCACAGGGGTCTGCAGTGCTAAGACTTCAAGGCCGTAAGCCATTCTCCTTTCGTGACCAGCCCCCCTTTGACTAACCATTTGTTGATAGGAAAGCGGCCTCAACGTGTGCGAAAGGCACGACCACGAGGAGTTCCCCGCCGGAGTGCACGCCTAAAAGAGATATATCATCATCGGGGGAAAGCTGTATCGGACAGCAGAACCGCTGTCCAGGGCCCCCTTTGCACAAATTCCAAGAAACAGGTATGTTCTATTTATTTATCCTGCTCCACTTATAAAACTAACTTCAAAGGCCAAGTTTCTACAAAAGCCGTCCGACCCTCTTCAACCTGACTCTCAAAAACGGAAGCGACCACAAGAAGCTGAGGACTCACCCTGCCTTCCAGCCGAATCTTTCCAAAAGCGGCCGCGAACATCTCTTTCATGCCCCGCTGATGCGAGGTTGCCCATTGAGGATACTCCCGCTCAGGAGGCTACAGAATACAAAGATAAGATTAACTTAATCAACTGCTGGAGGAAGGAAGGTGCCTGGCCGAGAGAATACTTTGAACAGGGGCATGACATGAGTCAACTACTTGCGAGAAAGAAATCGACATCTTCACTTCATCACAAACAATTGAAATCTACTCTCACCAGCTCTACTACCCCTAGCAATCAGAAGCCAAGGGAGGAAAAAAGCTCTCAATACAAGAACCCACGCTATGAAGTCCTGCTAGAAACTAAAGGCAGCTATATGAGTGAATCAAAGCAGGGTATCACAGAAGTCAGCAAAAGTTGTTACCAAACTTTGCTCAATGCTGCACAAAAGATTCCTGAAAACTCATTGTTCCGTGATGATCTGTTCAAAGCAACCTGTGAGAAGGTGCGACGCCGAAATGAGGCCATCATTATTCAAGATATCACTCGATTGATTGTCCCCTCCGCGGAAAATCTAGCTATATATGGTGCAACACATCTCGATCATCTGGTCGAAAGTGTCAATGAAGGCTGGGATAATTCAATCCCTGTTACCAAAACTCGACCGCAGCCTGATTATTCCGTGGGATTTAAACGAGATGCTTTCACAGATGACCAGCTGCGGAGGCTTCGGGATTTTGTTGGTGAGCTGACTGACACATCATACTTTATGGCGACATACTACCTATACTTCCCATTCTTAACATGTGAAGTTGAGTGTGGTGCAGCGTCACTTGACATCGCAGATCAACAGAATGCCCACAGCGCCACTATTGCAGTGAGAGCTACTGTTGAGTTATTCAAGCTCGTGAAGCGTGAAAAGGAGGTCGACCGGGAGATACTCGCCTTCTCAATCTCGCATGACCACACAGCGGTGAGGATCTATGGTCACTATGCTGTTCTTGAAGGAGAGAAGACGAATTTTTACCGCCACCCAATTCACAAGTTCGATTTCACTGCTCTGGATGGCAAAGAGAAATGGACAGCATACAAGTTCACAAGGAATGTTTATGATATATGGATGCCAACTCATTTTAAAAGAATATGCTCAGCGATTGACCATATCCCCTCTGATTTGGATTTTGAGATCTCACAGTCAGAACTTCAATACTCCGAACAATCCAACGCCGAGTCAGTGCTCACAATCAATGATGATGACAGCCAACCAAGTCAGCTGGGCTATATTGACTCCACAGATGTTACACCAACCACTTCTTTCACTGAACAAACTCAAGTATTCAAAAAGCCAAGGAAGTAGATTTTGTAAGCCCCTGGTATGCTAGCGGGACTAGATATATGCATCCGCACACTTCGGTTGGGGATCACTGCTCAAAGAGAACACCCGTGTCAAAGGAAGCCCTCCAAGGAGCATTAGGAGGTAGGAATGTAAGACCCTCGCTGATATCCAGTGTGTACACTAGTGAAACTGAATATCTATAAATGATTCCTTTCTTTCCCCAGCTTAGTGTAGTTTCATAGTTGGTATTCAATAGAATGAGCACTTCTACAGATATTGCAATCAAATCTTGAGAGTAATTATATCTAGTGTATTTATACAAAATATATTAGAATATTAGTGAGTTGAGTCATCTTGATTTCTTCTTTATGTATTTCTCTAGGGCCGGCAAAACTGCTTTGGCCCTGTAAGATACTTGTGAAGTTTTATAAGCACAATGTGGATAGGAATCTGGATAAGAGCCAAGGCATCTTAGTTCCTAGTTCAGCTTATAGTGAAGCATGATAATTTGTCTAAGTGCCCTTCATCAGACTCACTCAGCACTTTCATGAAATCAACTTCTCATGTCACTCTTCTCCAAATTTAGCCTTGCATATCCTTGCAATCCGCCTCATCACTTTATCACTTACATCCTTTCAGAGGCCATCAATGTGAACAGAATCCAATGGTATGATATCCAGCACGTGTCCTGCCCAAACACCTTTGCAACAAGTTCCCTCTTGAAGGTCAAAGCAGTATCCTGGGCAGTGGACATCATAGAGTTGTGTAGAAAGTCTGAGCAATGATCACCCCACCAAATCTCAATACATCAATGAATGGACCTCGAATATATTCCAGCTTCAGTGTGATGACTACCACAGTGACAAACTGATGAATCATTAAATTGGGCAGGACCCACTGCCTATCAGTGAGATAGAAAGATGCTGGTACAGAATCAGTCATCTTGAGCAGATTCACTAAGGAATGGCATTTCTAAACTAATTCAAGAGCATGCCTCAATAAAACATCTGAGAAACTCAAATGTAACTCAGGCTTCAGCAAGTCATTTTGTTTCTTCACACTTTCATCCTCTCTTTCTTTCCTTTCTCTCTGATCATCATACCAACAAGAATTTTTTGCTGACCTACCAGATCTGCAGACAAAGCTCCGTCCTCTGTTCAGAATCAAGTCACTGACCACGAATCCAATGTGGTACGGTACTATCTAGACACGGTCATCTAGTTCGATCTGGAAGCCGCGGCCATGGAGCTCCCATCCAATGAAGTGGTTCAGAAGCAGCCCATGGGTTGTTCTTGAACACTGACGCGACCGCCCCCACGGAACTTACCAATGAGCTGAAAAGAAAGATCACTGATAACTCAAAGATCAAAGAACTAACTGAGCAAAGTAAAGAGCTGACTCAGAGGCTCAGGGCAATGGGATTCTGTTCTGTGCCAGCAGCGCGGGGCAAAACTCCACTTTACAAGGAGAAGATGAAGACAGTTTCCCGGTTGAACCGCGGCAAAGTTCACCTTCACTCCAAGCTTAAAGACTGGCAGAGGAGGTGGTACTTCCAGCATGCTGATACGGAGCGATTTAACCACTGACTCTGCAATGGCACGGCCGGCGAGTCTCTGGATGAGTGTCCGGCCCTGCCACCCCTTCAGATCCTGGAACAGAGACAGATTGTCAAACTGACATGCGCTGGCACTCAGCAACTGACAGAGCATGAGCAGTTCGCGCGTCGGTGTGTGTGCATCATTGCCTGGTTCAAGCTACAGCGTCGGAAGGAGGTTCAGCATCGGGGTCATCACAAGAAACAGCAGCCGCCGCGGCGAGATGTCAAGCCTGACCCACCCCCGGACACCATGCGGGCGAAGTAATCCATTCCGGATGAAAAGCAGTGCCCATTCTGTGTCGCTGATACCTCGTTGCCTTGGGGGGACCGGATGAATGTCCGGGAGCGCACGAACAAGTTCTGGAACCATATCGAGAGCGTCCACCGCGAGGAGCTGAAGGCGTACTCCTCCGGACAACACTCCTCAATGACCGCAAAATTGGAGATTTGGAGGTGCTACTCGTACAAGAACCCCCCTCTCACCCGATATATGGGCCCCTCAGGAGGGCCATGGCAGGTGCAACCTGCAATGGAAACAGACGTTACTACCCACTAGAGGACACGATGAGAATGTTCCACAGAGAGGAGCTGGAACCAATAGAGACAATCGACGCATGCCCCCCGGAACCATGGCAGAAGCCAGTACTCAAAGGCATCTACCTCGACTCCGACAGGGCTAGAGCCATCGAGAGAGCTATCCTCATAGACAGATATATTAATATATACACTTGTATGCCAGTTTGAGGTTTCAACTCCAAGGGCGGCTGGGACAGTCTGTGACTAAACCAATCAATCAATCAATCAATCAATCAATCAACGTAACAGCCGGCATACGTTGGAAAGTGTAGTCCTACCACAGAAGTAGTCCGAGCACAGAAGTAAAGTGGTCCCAGCACAGAAGTAGTCCTAGCCTAGAAGTTGTTTGTCCTGAGAATTTTTCTAAATTTATAGACCTAGAATGATATGTGCTGAGTTCTTACATGCTTTAAGATTTGTGAGAATAAACAGAATCGCGCTGGCATTATTCTCAGCAGGTCTTTCATAGTGAACCGACTGGCACTGCTTCTTAGTGGCTAAAGCTTAGGTTGCCATTTGAGCTCTTGATTTCTATTAACTAGTTACTAACTATAACTATCTAATTAGTTGCCGGCAAAGGAAGCTGACCCAGAACTAGGATGGAGAGACGACGAGCGTTGGCGTGCGGCCCAACAGCAATCCTGCGCCAGATGAGGGGAAGGACAGGGCATCAGGTATAAATTTGAGCTCAACTGTTGGTCCCTTGTCTTTCCGGATCCCTCGGCTTTTTAATGTGTTCAGTGTTCCACATAATACTGATTTTATAGACATGCATCAATTACACTAGTTTTAATGTAGTTAGTATATTACTACATTGATTTAGTTAGTCTTGGCTTTCGGACTATGAGTTTCAACCCCCACAGATCAACATACACAGTAACTACAGAAGCCCCTCCCGCCCTGGGTATACGCTAAAGAGGCCCCTATAGAGTCCCCGGTATAGAGCGGCGCCGGGTATAGAGACTCCTGGGCACATACAGACCCCTGGATATAGATCCCCGTGAAGACTAGCCTAAGAATAGAGATCCCAGGTTGAGAGCCCTCCACTGATGTGGGTCATTCTTTCATACAACCTCCAATGAGGAGATCTTGATTGTATTAGCATTAATGTGTGCTCATTGTAACACTAGTATAAAATGCCCATTTGACGCCGTACTTAGTTGCTAAGTTCTTGGTATTGAGATGAAAATATCTTTATATTTATTTCTATATACAGAGAAAGAACATGAATTAACAGCCCCTAAAGAGCCCCTAAAGAGCCATCAATCCCAACCTGACAATGGGCAAAGATCTCACACCCGAGAGTGTCACCTCCATCCGCCAGACACTTGAAAATGCCTGTGCGGATCAAGAGCGCGGAATCCCGGGGGTGACCTTCGTCGTAGCCGACAGAGAAGGCAAGCAGCTCTTTGCCCATGCCGCAGGCAAACGCGGCAAGGGGGTCGACGAGCCCATGACCCTGGACTCTGTCTATTGGATCGCTTCGTTCACGAAGATGATTACTGGAATTGCTTGCATGCAGCTGGTTGAGCAGGGGAAACTTTCTCTCTATGATGCTGGGCAGATTGAAAGCCTGTGCCCGGAATTGAAGGAGTTGAAAGTCTTGCAGAAGGATGGGACGGTGGTGGAGAAGAAGAGAGGGATTTCGTTGAGGATGTTGTTGACGCACACTGGTATTTTTCTTTCCCCCCCGCCCAAGCTTATTTCACCTCATCCCGGTTCTAGAGTGTTTTGCATTTCTAGAAGATGTGTAAGATGATGGGGCTGATTTGGGTAAACAACTATAGCGGGATTTGGATATTCCTTTTTCAATGAACAGGTTCGAGACTACAACCGGCCTATTGGCTTCGATGAATTCTCAGGTCACGTATACGATGTTACGCAGCCGTTGATCTTCCAACCTGGCGAGGGGTTTGAGTATGGTGTACGTACTTTACCTAATTATCGAGAAGCGCCGAAACAAAGAAATTAGTAGAATATCTCCATAAGCTGACACATTAGCCCAACTCATAGGTTGGCATTGACTGGGCAGGAATCGCTGTCGAGCGGGTTACCGGCCTCTTGCTCAATGACTACTTCCATAAGTATATTTTCGAGCCTCTCGGGCTAAAGAATATCAGCATGCTCCCTTCAGCTGAGATGAAGGCGAGGCTGGCATATATGCATTCCCGGAACCCAGATGGCACCTTATCACAGAGGGATCATTTGTTAAGGTGGCCCCTACTGGCCAAGAACAAGGAGGAGACCAAAGGCATGCTGAATTCCGGCGGAGCGGGTTGTTTCTCCACCTCGCAAGATTATTTGGGTGAGTTAATTGATAAGTTTCTTTGTCACTGGTTCTTGTGTTGCCTTGCCGAGGTGTGAATTTGTATGCATACGCAAACACCCAGCGCGTGAAGCTAATGCCTCCCGCACCTACCACCCTGATCCAGACATCCTCACCACCTTGCTAAACGACGGCACATCGCCCAAAACGGGCAAACAAATCCTCACCAAATCCACCGTCGACCTTATGTTCCAAAACCATATCCCCCACATGCCCAACTTTGGCAGGCAAGGTAACCTGCTGAACAAGAAACCCGACCTCGTCAACAATGTGCCGGACATCTACCCCCTGAACAACAATGAACCGCAGGGCTGGGGCTTGTCGTTCATGATCACGAGCAGTTTGACCGGTAGGAGCGTGAAGAGCGCAATGTGGGCGGGTATTGCGAACTTGTTCTGGTGGTGTGATCGGGAGCATGGTATTGCTGGTGTGATTTGTACGCAGATTTTGCCATTTGCGGATGCCAAGTTAGTTCCGTTATGGTTTGATGTTGAGAAGAAAGTTTATGATGGGCTGAAGTAAACAAGGGGGCAATATGATGTCAGATTGAAGACGTGTAGATCGAACCATGTGGAAATGTTGAATTGTTGTAGATATGGAGTATATAGCTGTGATGAATGAAAGAATGGTAAATTGTGATAACATATGGAGAAACGCCTGCGCATGGGTTGGAAAGACCCGATATAACATGCTTCTACGCCGTCAACGTAACAACAGAAATAATGCTCATATTCAAAGAAAGTCGACCTCAAGAACGTCAGCTGAGAACCCAAATTTGAACCGCAAGCGAAATAAGATTCAAGACAAACAACACGAATATTCAAAATCGTCTATACCCGTTAACTATTACCGCAAGAAAAGTCTCAATGACATTGCTCGTGTGAAAACTATACCCATCTACATATGTTCGATTGGCTCTTCAGGAAATAGCTCTTCCCTTCGTCGGTCCGTTGGTAGGCATGCTCTCAGAGGAGGGTTTACGATATCATTGAAAAGGAAAGTGCCGTAAACAAGCATAGCGAAGCCAACTACCTGGAGCCATTTGAATGACTCCCAGCCAAGGCCAAGAGATATGATCCAGATGAAGAGGGTGCGGCATGTGTCGATGGTGCTGCGAGACGTGGCAGACACTGATCGTGTGACGCTGAGGCCGAAAAAGTTGAAGCCGCTGAGCGAATGTTAGTTATGGTCTCCAGAATGATAGGGGAAGTCAAAGGCAGGAGCAAAAGTATATGACAGGGTTTACATACCCGATACTGATCATGATTAGTAAACTCGATACCGCAATAGCCCTGTTGGTAGTCATGTTGTGCCACCCTTCTCTGACATCAAAATATCCGCCCTTCCCACTTTCGGTACTGCCGATAGCGAGATGGAGGATTATCATCCCGACAAGTGTGACTAGGAATCCAAAGATTCCTTCCCAACCAACAACCTTTATAGGGTCCATGGCATAATTCTCAAGAATCCACTCTTCCAAAACGAATTGGCTGGCTGTGAAAACTTGCGCTCCCGCAATCAATAGCACCCCAATAACAGTCTTGACAGCTACTGGAGTGTCAATAACAAAATCCTCATCCTCTACTGCCCTTGAAAAGAGTTGAACCATAGTTTGGTGCGCTCCGTCCAACGCTTGATGCTTATCCTTAAAGATGGCACCGGCAAGCCCGACAAGTCCAACGCCAAGGACAACAACGAACAAAGCTAGCCATTGGTATAGATATAATTTCCGGCGAAGGAAAATCACACTGAAGAGACCGACAAAGAGCACGAGTGCACCTCGGGTCATCTGATATATGCTTGCAACGACGAATAACAATCCGACATTCATAAGTGTGGTGCCCGTGATATCACAGCATGCTGGTGCAGCCAGCAAGAACACCTTCCAATCTTTCAGTTTTATTCTGCCATCATGGTCCCTAGAAGAGATCTTGGTAGCGGAAGCCCGAGGGCTGCCATTTAAGGGGGAGGTAGAGTTCAATTCATCATCAGATTCGGTATCCTCTTCACCGTCAACTGGTTCGTAGCCACCGGCAAGAAGGGATGTTTCAGTAGAAGCACCGAATCGATGGCTGATATGCTGATTCCAGAGATTGCATCCCAACACAACCAGCCAACACCCCATTTCTCCGACAAACATTTGGAGGCTAGCACCGTCATTATTATCCGTTCACGTGAAACAAACGAGGTCTGAAAACATACGTTTGGACGACAGGCTGTTCAAACAATTCCCTCTTTTTTGGGTCGGGGGAATCGCAGTTGCGTACACATTGCATGTCCTGTTAATATGACAGCATGTCAGCGGAAGCGCTCACGAAGCGGTGGATAAGGCAAACAAAAACTAACCTGGTATTTTGTAAGGATCGTGTTACAAACACCGGTCACCAACATCATGGTGACCAGGAACGGAATGAGTGACTTGGAAGCCATTTCGATGGTAATATCCAAGCAACCAGGGTTTGGTTGGTATTGGATCTGTTGGTGTCGGGATGGCGAACGAAGCCCCGGCTGAAAGATGTTGGATTGAGAGAAGAGATAGAAAGAACCGTCGTGGAGTTAAAGCATATGCGTAGATATGTGGTTAAGAACCCATTTTGACAGGATGTTGCGTTGTTGCTGCTGCTGCAGAGAGGTCATTATCAAAAGCGGTTGTGGTCGTTTATCTTGTGACCCAGAGCGCTTATCGCGCTAACCCACCTTGTCGATCAAGCTGGCGGTTGGATTTGAGATGGGGGGCGCAAGCGAGGTAATTAGATAATACTTACAATTTTCCAAACGGCAAACTGTCCTGCTGAGAACGCTGGCTCTTATCATGGCTCCTGGCTTAAACAAAGGGCGAATAAAAGTATGCCTACGGCCTTAAATTATTATCGTACTTTGTTTCAAAAAAGGGCGTATAGCTACGTCAGCGGAGGAATATATCATTACTTCTTGACCATTTCAATCCAAGAGCATCAAAATACATTATTTGATTAAAGAAGCATTTATTTTGCCCATTTACTTGGTACGCAAAGCGCGAATAGCAAGGTAAGAAACCATTGGAATAAAGACACATCATAAGGAGTACATAACCAAAAAGCCCTCGCCAATGGGCGTTTTTAAAACACCCCAAAAACGACATCAAAAGTATGGTAAAAAGACAACGCCCGTGAAATCTAAAAGCCAGAAACACCTTGCTGTTCAAAGAAAGAAAAGCAAAATAATGGGAAAAGGCTGAACAAGGTAAGAGGGCATGAATAAAACAAAAGATGCACTCGACAGGCATGTGAAGCCCGTATATAAATAAAACAAAAATCCATTATAATGTATGCGGATGGAGGGGAAAACAATCAAAAGACACCAAAATCCCCAATCACCATGCCATATTAACCATCCTGATGGATAGTCCATGTTTTTTTGCCAACCACTTTCCCTTAAAGAATCAAAGGGAAATAATAATAGAAGAAAATACAACATATTTTTTTTAAGAGAAAAAAACAAGATCAGCCGTATATAATTATATCGAATACACAACCTGTTCAAGATTGTTCCCATTAAGGTCATACTCATTCTCTTCCAAGGCATCCCAGTTAACCTCCTCCCAGGGCTCGTTCATAAGCAAACCCCCTTCCAGTTGTCCGGGAAGATTGACCCAGTCCGACGGGATCCAGCTGTCATCACTCGAGCCGCTCATGATCACATCGGGGTCGTCATCCTTGGGGCTATCAGTGTCCTTAGGTGTGTGCGTATTCGCGCTGGTATCCGTGGACTGCGGTGTATCCTTCTCTCGGATATTCGTGAAGACATCTGAGATCAACAATTCTTCAATAGGATCCGGCCCCAGTCCGGGGAATGACCAGACCTGGTCCTCCAAATCGCTAAAAGCGGAGCGGATTGTCTCAAGCGAGATTGCACTATCGGCCCACGGGTCCTTGACGAAGACCATATCTGCGGGAGGTGATTCTTGATCGCCGCTCTTACCCGTGTCCTTTTTGGCTTCTTTGCTCTGTGATGTTTTAGCATTTGGCCCGACTGTTACCTTGCTGGCGGCGGCAGGTCCTTGTGATAGCTTTGTATTGTTCGAGCTTGGAGAAACTTTCACCCCAGCCTGGCTTGCTGAGCGACCCACGGGGGTAGCTCCGGGTGTCATATGTTCGCCCTTAATCCTAGGGGTAGAGCTTGGCTTGGCTGGTTGGCGCTGAGGCTGTGCTTCAGGGCCAGGAGCAGTTTTCCGTTTGGATTCTTCTTCTGCTACCTCTTGCGCTTTCTTTTCTTGTTGATCGATACGCAAGCCAGTGCGATAACTATCAAGGGCAAATTCAAGCGCATTTTCAACGGGTTCCTCAACTTTGTGGAGCTCACTAGTATGGGTATCCAAAGCTGCTTGAGAGGCAAAGCCTCTAATATGACGATCGCATTCCGACACAGGACATCGGAAGGAGCTTGAAACTAGCGGAGTCGGTTTATTTGTTTCAGTTGCTGGCGTCGGCTTTTGGCTCTGAGGTGTAGATGCGGATTGAGCGGGAGTTGATGAAGCGGTGGGTGTTTTGGCCGCTGGATTTTGCTTCCGTCTCTTTGTTGGTGGAATTACCAATTTATCCTTGGTCAAGCCAGGTGGCCCATATGCATGGGGAACACCTTGTGGAGATGGCGCCCCTAGAGGGAAAGGTGGTTGTAAGGTCGTCGGCGCGGGAGGGGCTGCATGGTTCTGCGCTCGTCTTGCACGTTGAAGAGCTTCTTCTTGCTGCTGCTCAAGTTGTTGAAGATTACTTGCATTCAGAGGTGGAATGGCGGGCTGTGGCTGCGCATTTGGCGGAGGCTGTGAAGCCTGGGCCGGAGCGGCATTTCTTGCGGCTGCTGCAGCTTGATTCGCTTTCGGCAGGTGGCTGATCATCGCGGCAAACCATTTTTTGATGTATGTAATGGCGGAAACTACTTGGTGCTGTGTAATTGTAAACTGGTCGACTAGTTGCCAATCCGGGCCTTTGAACTGTTTCATCAATGCAACTCTCTAAATTTAGTTTTAAATCATGGGTAAGCAGGTTGTCCTCACTAGTCAAGCATTGGATTATACATTAGTGGCTTACCATTTGCAATAGCGTTTGGAGAGTTTTCTCTTGGTTAGGTAATTTAGCGACCCAGTGGACCAGCGCCTCCATCCGCCCAAGCATATCGGTACAGTCCGTAAGTAGTTTCGACATAATCAATTTGTGATCTTTCGACATTGCAACTGGGGTATTAGTACGATCCTGCTTGACACATTCCGAATATAGTTGCCTAATATGCTCGGGAAGGCGGTTCCAAATCTCTTCGGCGGCAGCTTTCGAAATGGGTTGTCTCGGTTGTGATTGTTGCCGGCGCATACGGCCTTCCAACTGGGGCTTTTGTTGCGGGGCGACAGCAACCGCTGGTTTAGTGGTAGGCTGAACCGTAGGAACTTGTACCCCTGAGACATTAGGTTGTTGTTGATGTTGTGCGATTGGATTTTGAACTTCGGTCGCATCATCAGCGCTGGGCCGCTTGAGAGATTTCGACGGTTGTTTAGCAGCTTGAGCACGTGGAGTCTTTGTGCTAGTGGGACCTGTAGGCTTACTGCCGGGAGGCGAGATCTGGGTCTTGGTTGCCTGGGTTGCCTGAGTTGTTGGAGGCGGTGGTACAGGAACGGGAATTTGCTGGGGTAGAGGGTGCGGAAGAGGCTGGGGTTGGGATTGAGCCGACGCCTGAAGGGCCTGGTTTTGATTCATTGTCTGAGCCGCGAATGCCTGGGCCGCCGCGGCCCTATTCCGGGCTTCCATCAAATGCCTCTCTCTATTTCTTTCCAAAAGTGTTTTAATTTGATCGTTTGTAAGATTTTGTCCTTGAGGTCCCAGTCTTTGTCGAGCGGCCTGGACGTCGTTAGCATTAATAGGGCGCAGCATAGGCATGTTTGGAAGAGGGCGCTGTTGTTGTTGCCCTGGTTGGAACCCTTGCTGAGGATTGAAAGGTTGGGACTGGGCAGGAGCGAGTGGGGCTGCGCCCCCAGACGCTTGGAACTCTTGCTCTGTTTTTCGAGCTGCCTCTCGGCGTAGATTGAGCTGCACAAAGTGGAATTTTTGTAGTGCCTGGAGTTTCGGCAGAGTGGCATCTCCGAGAGCGTGAGGATTTTGTGCCGCCCAAAGTTTGAGTTGACCCCAAGTCGTGACATTTTTTGGCAAGGGCTGCGTGATATTGATATTCGAACTGATGAGGAGAGGGTGAAAGGGAGTGCGATCTATATCTTTGATTTGATCTTCTGTCAGCTCTATATTCGCGTGCTGCTGCCGTGCGAGTTGCATTTTGATTTCCTGTTGCCGTTGTTGCTGCTGCTGCTGTTGCATTATTTGGCGGGAAATATTTTGATTTTGGGGAAGCGGCGCACCCATGCCATATGTCTGAGGGGACATTGACATCGCGTTTCGCATTGCTGCCTCGTTGACCAGCTGTCCATTGCGAGTTGGCTGCTGGGTAACTTCTTGTGCAGTCTGCGGAACTGGAACACCGGGCTGGGCTCCTGGACGAGTCATTGCTTGATTACTCGCAAACATGCGTCGCTGATAGTTTTGCATAAACTGAGCTGCTTGGTCTGGGTGCATTTGTGCTAGCTGGTTGCGAAGACTGGGAGGCAGTCCCGGTGGCATACCAGGTTGCGGGCTTGGAACCACGGGTTGGTCTTGGCCCATACCCGGAGGTCTTGGGGGAGGCCGGCCCTGAGGACCACCCTGGGGCTGGGGGACCTGGCCGACACCTCCAGGTCGGTTTATCGCTGACATTGCAGGGCTCTGTTGCGGCAAAGATTGTGGAATTTGTGGATTCGCTTGCGATGACATTGCCATTTGTACCTTTGCCGCAGCTTGCGCACGAGCCTGGGCCTGGGCTTGAGCCTGAGCCTGAGCCTGAGCCTGAGCCTGAGCCTGAGCCTGAGCCTGAGCCTGAGCCTGAGCCTGAGCCTGAGCCTGAGCCTGAGCCTGAGCCTGAGCCTGAATCTGAGCTTGAGCCTGAACCTGCGCCTGGAAATGTACAGCGTGTTGCCCAGTTTCTTGTTGAGAATTATGCATGTTCTGTCGCTGCTGGTGTTGTTGCGCAAGAATCATCGGATTGATATTGCCTCTGTTAACATTTTGCTGCCCGTCCGGAAACATGCCCAGCTGCGAGTTAAAGTGTGGTTGGCTCCCGACCTGGGGCACGCTGGCTGGAACAACAAGTTGGCCCGCTTCTTGTGAGCGGACTCCATCTGCCTGTTGTCCTTGTATATGATCAACACTTCCCACATATGCGTTGTCAAGGTTTTGATGTTCGCTCACGGGAATCGTAGAATTGCCTTGAAGGCCCATGAGTGACTGAGGTATTTGTCTCTGGTGGGGATTCATCGGCTGATTGGCCATCACATTATTCCCAGCGTCGGGAACCGGGTTCTGAGAGGGCATCATTTCCTGATGATTATTTTTCTTTTTCAGGTCCCTTGCGACCTGCGCGCGGAAAAAATGTAGAACTGGATCTACTCCTGTCCGAGCCATTCGCTGTTGTTGTTCAGGGGTCAGACTTTGAAGGCTTGATCTAAGCTTCTGCATAAAATGGGGTGGAGCCTGTTGCATCATCTGCTCTGCTCTTTGACGGACATGTTCTAATTCGTGAGGTTGGAGCGTGCCCAGTTCGTCGCGAAAAGCGCCTGCATTGACTCGTTGTAGCCCGTTTTGGGGGAAGCCAGGATGTTGCATCTGTGCCTGTTGATTCGGGATGTTCATTCTCATTCCTGGTTGTTGTGGTTGCTGTTGAATCGGCATCGGAGATCCTTGCATTTGGTGCTGAACTTGACTAGGGAACATATTTGGCTGTGCAGTATTTTGTGTGGGAGCAGCTATTCCAGCATGAGGGCCACCGTGAGACATCGTCATACCACTCTGCATCATACTCGCCGCACGTTGCTGTCTACTATCTCTTATCTGTCCTAACTTGTTACTACATTCCCTTTCATACTCAGCCTGATACAAGTTAGCAATTTGTCTCGGACAGTCATGGAACGAGAATATAACTTACTCTGTCGCTTGATTGTTTAAAAGCCTTTTCCTCATAGTTTACGGCGGCCGTCAAAATCTTTTGAAGATTATTTTCAACCAGGCGCAGCGAGGATATGCTTAGCAGACGAAGAAGAACTACAAGTTAGCGTTTGTAAAATTTGGGGGGGAAGGCTCTCGACAGGAACAAGGTATCCAAATGGCAAATCTCAGACGAAGCGAATTAACTAGAACAGCAAGCGAAGGGCAAGAGATAGCTAAGTAGTAACTTACATTTGAAAGATCTTGGAGCCTCGATCTCGAATGGGCACATCTCGTTGCCAACCCTGAAATGGACCCTGTGATTGTAAGGCCGCGAAGATATGTTTTAGTAGCACCTGATGTGTAGGTTCATTTTTCTGTTGGCTCTGCATCTGGGGGAATGGCGGTTTATCTCCCATCGGCATCGGACCGCCATGATTGGTAAAGTTGGCGGGATTCATATTGCGATCGGGAACCAGAGATCACCTTTAAAAGGCTCCCCGGCAGGAGGATTTTTGGGTTAAGCATCAACCGACGTCAACGGTAAACACACAAGATTGCGAGGATGTAGGGTGTTTAACGGCGGCCAAGTTGAAGCCTGAAGACTTTCAGGGATGGAGGGCTTTCGCCTAGCCACCAATATTGAGGTCGAACGATGTACATGTACTGTTGAAGCCGAGTGGGGAAAAAAATGCAGGAAGAGCAGTTTGCGAGGGCTAAGAATCGGGCGGGAAGAGGTACAGCGTGTCCGGGAGGAGGGGGGGCGGGAGATGGAAGTCGAGGCAGTGAGCGATGACGGGGCTATGGTAGGTATCGAGAGAGGATAGGAATGCTGGATGTAAAGGACTGCCTGTCAAGCTGTAATCCGGATGCTCTGAGGAGATTCTGAGGGAGGGGAGGAGGAGGGCCAGCGGATATTGGACGAAGAACGAGGCAAACGACAGAGTTCCAGACAGGTTAAACAAGGGCTAGGCTGTTGTTACCCTGAGCGTTAGCTGGTTAGCCTTCCGCAGCCAAACGATGTGGCAGGCAAACTAGCAAATACGGCCTCACAGAGCTTCTAGGCACAACTGCGGGTCGTGTTTCGGGGCACATCAAGCACTTGGAAGAATGAAGACGAAATAGAAAAGCTTTTTGGATCCAGAGGGCCCAAAAACACAAAGCGGGATCGGGGATGATCGACGGGCGGCGGTGGTGAGGGAGTGGCCTAGAAACCCTGTCTCAGCCATAGAAACTTGACGGGTTGAAGATGGGCTTGGGGGTGGTAGGTGGTGGAAGGTTTAGTGAAGTTAGTGGTTCGCTGGGGACCTGGGGTGGAGGAGAATTCCCTGGGCACAAGTCCCTGTTAAGTTGTTACTGGCCGAGCGCGCACCGGCTCGTGCCAAGGTCGCTGCTGTCACTCAGGGTATTCCTGGGTAACCTCTGATTGGGCAGTTCTCATGGCAGGAGCACGACTCCAACAAGTACTGCGTAGCTGGACTCAAGAACCCATGCAAAAGTCACGAAACAATAATAGTTATTAAGCGATAACCTTGGAGATATTGAATAATAATATTAATAATAACATGGGCGCTTACACCGCATGGCTTTGTTCCCAACCTTTTGATGCTGAAGCTGGAAACGGGGTTGGTGACAAGAAAGAAATTACTAGCGGTAACTATGAATGCCCGATGAGAGGCTGGTTGTGCCCGTCCCGTGATCAGGTGGTCTTCCTGCCGCAAAGTGCGCCTAAAACCCCTGCTGATTATTGAAATAGGACTAGTGCAAGTAGACATTTAGCCGCGAGTTGGAAAATGTAACGCTAAACCCGATCTGGTGCTGTCCATCTTGGCTCCAGAGCTTCTGATGAATGACTAAACACTGCGTCACTAGGACCCGCAGTTACGCAACAACCGTTTATCACCAAACAGCCAACCTCTCTTCACCCAACCTAATTTGTGCTGACCTCGTCTCCGATATATAGATTCGTCAAAATACCCCTCATATCCTTCTTTCTAGCGGAGACGAGACGCCAGTTTCGACGAGACTGACTTACCATGATTCATCGATAGGGTACTCTCCCCATTCAACCCTCGTCGCCGAAAGCCATCAATGTGACCCGACGTTGCAAGCCATGTCTCCGTCAGTCGCTTCTAGTACCGCCCCTGTGGGTTCAGGGATATTCATGATCATTGCTCTCCTAGTCATATCGATTTTGGTTCTTCTTCTCCTAAGACATTATTTGCCATTGCGCTCGACTCCGGCCTTCCTATCTCTCCCCGTCTTTCTAGCTCTTGCCCTACCCGCAAGCGTGGTTTTACTTGTTCCTATTGATCTTACATCGAGCACAAAGGGGGATGAACCGAGTTCGGGGATATGGCTCCCCCCGCGCGTGATGCTTGTTTCGTGGAGGATTGCTTATTGGTTGACATTTGTGATGACTTGGTGAGTTTTGGGATAATCGTCTCATCTACTCCCTTATTCATTGCGACAACACACCACTTCAGAGTAGCTAACAGAAGCTGATCCCCTCCTCTAGGGTGATTTTGCCTTTGCTCGGCGAATACGTTGATTCCGGATATCGCACTCCGAAAGACCGTATCCTATACTCGCTGCGCTCGAATGGGCGGTATCAATTGATTGTTCTTGGATCTGGTATCGCAGGACTCGTCTACATATCTATACAGAATGGGTTTGACTTCACATCTATCAAAGCCCTCGTTATGGCTCTGGCTTATTTCTGGGGATTGGCACTTGCAATATACCTTATGGGTCATGGCTTGGTGGTGATCCCTCGCACTCTAATAAGGAATGCAAACCCTGGCAACAAACTTAGGAGGCTTCAAGCCCGCGCCCCTCGAATATACGATCGCCTAACAGATTCCATGGCTGACCTTGAAGACCTTGAATTTCAAGTATCCCAGTTACGCAAGAGGAAAACAGGCGTTCCGCATGATTTACAAGAATGGATTGACGAACTAGTTGATATGACCAGTATTCCCGAATCAAGGCTTCGGGCATCTGCTAGCGCCAACGACTCACGATTGAGTGTGCCGTCCATAATCACCACGCGATATCTCGCAGATATCACCAGACGCCTGGGTCGAGCGCGCCATCAAAATGCGCGTTTCACCAATGCCTGGGAGCGGCTTGTTAGGGAAGCTGCTGATACCCAATCAATTATTGATTCTTCTGCTTCCAAAAGGCTCGAATTCTCTCTTCCTTCATTTCGATCTTCTCCGAATAAGTCAGTCACATATATGACCCCCACTGTACGATACTATATCCACGTACATATTCTACCAGCTGCGAGGCTGATTCTCGCGGGTTTCTTCTCATTGGCGTCTGCCTGTGTTGTCTGGTCTGAAATCGTCAAATCTTTTGCCCCTAGAGTTTCTATTGTCACCCTTTCTGTTGTCCACAATCCCACAAAATCTGAACCAATTGGGTTCTTAGGCCAAGTTGCATCTGCAGCATGGATTTTTTACATGTGCTCAGCCGCATTTGTTGGCATCACGGATGCCAGAGTTTGGGGCAACCGGGCTCTCGTCCCACGAAACACCTATAGCGAAAGCGCCTGTTGGTATGCAGGCCAAATTGCGAAGCTTACAGTTCCACTTTCTTACAACTTTCTTACATTCCTTCCTCAAGACATCCAGAAGAAAACCACCTTTTACCACTTCCTTGGGCGCCTAATCAATCTAACGCCACTAGGCAAGGGCTTTGATTACGCTTTTCCAATTTTCATATTGATACCCGTTTGCGCAACATTATTCAACTTGTACGGACGAGTTAAACGCTGGTTTGATTTCGGTTTGCTCGAGGATGAGGATGAGAATGTGACACTCAATGATAGTGGGTTTGGAGTCGGGGGCTGGCGGGAAGGCCGGGAACTGATAGAGAGGGAGCTAAGTGGGCCCGGCTCTCTAGGCCTTTCGTCACAGGCGGCGGCTTCGGTATATGGGCGAACAGCATCTGCGCCTTCCAGTCGTCCTACAATATGGGTGCCGCCCGCAGATCGCCCAAGAACCCAAGGTCAAGGACCAACAGGCAGGCCTACCTCCACGACTCGCACACCAACAGTCGCGCCAGAGGAAGACGAAGAGGATGAGAATTTCTTCCAGTCATTCGCGCACCGGGTCCGAAACACCTTTGAAACGGCTAGCACTCCACAGTGGTTCCGTGGGGATAATGTTAGCATCCAGCGGCCTAGGTGGCTCGGAGGTCAGGAGCCCGAAGAAGGGAATAATACTACATCCGGACTTGGGAGATGGTTTGGTGGGAGACCCTCAGAAGGGCAGGTGCGAATATGAACTTTGAAGCCGAGAGATCTAGAAGATCAGTCTTCTGTATTGACAGGGAGAATGGATGCCTGCCACTCGCTTGTGGGCCACTGACGTTATTGCTGTTTTGTTTCGACTGGCAATTTAGTACCGCTTTGTAGAACATAGAATGTATGTCCAGCATAATAATTCATATTTACTCCGTGCGCTTGCTTCCTCGTAGTGATAAATGGGCATGCTGTAGTTAAAGAGGTAACTCTCCTGGTTATGGATATTTGCCACGGCCCACCAGACCACTGTCAAAGGTGAACGCGACAAAAGCGAAATGGGCATTTGACCACCATCCATGGATGAATCACTTTTCTCTGCCGAATTAATTGGAAAACAAGTCTTCCTATTATTATTCAAAACATAAACGATTCACAATTACTTCAGCAAAAGTTTTCAGAGGGATGTTTGTGTTTGTTTGAAGTTGAACATGAATAATTGCTCTGGAACTTGGCTTGGGTGGGCAGCCCTGCACTGCAGCCCGTTGCCGCGACCAGAACGAGGTGAAAAAAAGGCGCTTGCCAGCCTGCCAGGCAACTCGCAGCGCAGTCCTGTGACCCCCGCCGCCATCAGCCGAAGGAAAAAGTCAACCGCCATTGAGAGAAGGAAAAAAAAAAAAAAAAAAACCTGAGGCTCCGGATACCAACTCTACCATGCACCACCGCAACCCCCCCCCCTCCCTCTCTTCCATTTGGCACAATCGCTCTATGACACTCGTTTCCTCCCATTTTTCCTCCCTCAGCGCGACATCCGCTTCATATCTGGAGTCTCTGGCGACTCATCTCCCAGACTCCGTCCGGAGTGCTGTATCACGCTTTGCGACCGCACTTTCTAAAGTTGACCCAACATCGTCATCACCCCTGTGGCTAGATAGCCTTGCGAAGCCCTTCGAGGCTCTACCACTCCTTACCACATCAACCCCCACCGCCCGTGTCGGGGTCACCCTTCTTTTAGCCTTGCTTCTTGCCGTTCTTGCGATGAGCTGGAATCCATGGAGAGAGCGCTTATCTCCCTATAGAAACACTTCCCCGCCAACCGTTGCCGATGATGACTACAGCTACGTAACTGTCGATGACGCCGACTATATAAGAGCACGGCATAACCTGAGCTACTCCCCCACCGAACCGCGGAGCAACCAACATCCCCTTACAATCGCCGACGACGATGAATCTAAGCCAGATGTGATCATCCTAAAATACAGAGGGAAATCATACCGTCTCAATTTCCCCGCTTATTCCATTGGCGACGGACTGATAACGGTTGGGAATGTGAAATTGGCTGCCGCAAATGCACTGGATGTCCCGGACACACGGCAAATAAAACTTCTTTACAAAGGCACTGTGTTGAGAGATGACTCCGCCCGAGCCAAGGATGTCGGGCTGAAGCAGAATTCCGCAACAATGTGCGTGATATCGGATTTCCTCCCAGATACGTCGAGCGAGGAGAGCTTAGTGACACCTGCAACCTATGACATGCCTGAGACCACCAACCAGCAATCCCCGTCCCCCCCTCCTGCCAATGGGGGTGGCGGCAGCGGTGGCCGCAAAAAAAGACGTAACAAGAAGCGCTCCAATAATAACGCGGCGAAGGACACACAGGAATCAGCGCAAAGCCCATCTACACCTTTTGCGATACCTATAGAACGGCCTCAACAGCAAAACCCACAACGAGCACCCCAACAATCCCCCCCATCCTCCTACACCAGCAATTCACCCAACCTCTCCGCCCGGCCTTTAGCCAATGACAACAACCGGCCCCCGTCCTCCGCCAGTACATCCCCGCGCCCCTCCCACATTCCCAAACCGTCCCCGAACCTCAACCTCGTCCGTACGCCGCAAGAAAAGATCAGCCTGCTCAGCAGATATTTCCACGAGACCCTCGAACCTTTAATACGCGAATATATCCAGCATCCGCCCGCGGACCAGAAGTCGCGGGATTTCGAGCACCGCAAGCTTAGCGAGACAATAATGATGCAGGTTATTTTGAAGGTGGATGGGATTGAGGTTGACGGCATTGAGGAGGCGAGGCAGCAGCGGAAAGCGCTTATTGTTACAGTGCAGAATTTGTTGAAGTTGCTTGATGAGGCGCATAGGCGCGGATAGGGGGGTGTTGGGTGTCCCTTTTTTTATTTATTTATCTTGATTTATTTACGCATTTTGCCGTGCTTCTTTTCTCCTACGCTCTATTGCATACATTCCTAGGCTTTGGTCCGTATTCTGTCGTACTTGTGATTATGCATTGTTTCTTTATGCTCTATCCTAGTTTTCAATCTTCAAGTTTATCAATCGGCGCTTTTTAGTATGAGCCGGGTAATCCCCAGGCGCGAGAGAGTTTATACTTTTCTTTTTCCTTTAGACAAGACATCAACATCAACAACGACAAATGGAAAACATTTTGACTCATAACGGAATGCATATTAGGGCATGGGATCGGATTTCTTTTTCCTCATCTCTACTCCCGTATACCCGCATCAATTAGACATCTTCACCCTTGTTGAATGACCATACTGACCTGATTGGCGCTGGTTGGCGCCATTTTCTTCTGATGATAATAACAATAACGATATATATTAATAGACTCTTCCAATGTTGTACGGATATACATTTCCCTTTGGTTTTCTTGGGGGTTTTTTTTTTATAGCTTTTTCCTTTCCCGCGCGCTGCTCCACGATCCAATCAGAACAAAGTCCCCAGGTGTTCTTTCTGTACTCCATACGTTGCATGAGAATATTAGAAATGGGACCAGGTAAGGCGGGGAAAGGACGACTCTAGAAGCCAGTCAAACAACCAGATGGTTTTTTTTTTTTTTTTTTTTTTTTCCTTGAAAGGATTAACCTACTCGAAGGGAAAAAAGGAACAGGTAAAGTAAAAAATCTAAACCGTCATTGAGTTTCTCTTTTTAGATATCCATTCCGTTGGATGATCCAATGGCGTACGCTATGCTTCTGGAAGCATTGGGGGAGAAAAACGTGTGTGTAAATGATTTTTTTAAACAATGAGAAAAACGTGTGTGTAAATGTATCTCTACAATAAATGTTCTAGACGGAAAAATGTCAAACAGCGGCGAAGAATGAAAACTGAACTGATCGTTTTTAATTAATTACTGACCAGGAGACAACACAGGGTTGAACTAACTTTCGGGCCGCCGAAACCTTTCCCAAAGTACAGTACGGACTGGACTCCGCTTTCTGCTGTTTCATAACCCTGGTATGGACCACGAACAAAAAAAGTAAATAAGAGGAATACACCGGAGAAAAAGTCGTTTCGAGTTCGGGTTTGGACTCCCCTTTTTGCAGATTGTATGCTATATGTAAACCGTGCCAAGCGCACTCACTACGGAGTACAGTGTTCTGCTAAAAAGTTTGAAACCCTCCCCTTTTACGCTAGGCTTAATATAATTTAGGGCTGGATAGTTAGTATACAAGATATTATTGAGAATTTGAAAATTTGAGGAAGAATCATGCCAAGGCGGGTCAATTAGGGCTTTTTAATACTAAATAGTGATTCAGCTAAATTACATTAAGCCTAGTGTAAAAGGGGAGGGTTTCACACTTTTTAGCAGAACACTGTACCTCTAGGAGTTGCACCCAAGTATAAAGAAAGTGTCACTGTAACAATACAAATGAAAATAGGTATCTTCTCTATGCGATTCTCATATAAAAGATACCTATTTATATTTTTACCAACATGAATATATACTTCCAAGTATATTTCAACTATTTTTTTTTAAAGCATAGCAGATTTCAAGGTTGAAGAATGACAAGTTTTTATTATAAAAAAATTATAAAACACTTGAAAAATGGTACATAATGATGATGAAGATATTCATGGTTTTCAATAAGTACCTTTTGTATGAGTTTCTCATACAAAAGTTACGTTTTTCTTTATGGTGATATTTGCTGGGGCGCACTCACTAATGAGAGGTAGTTAGTGGGTTGTGCTTGGCACGGTTAGTGGCAAGATACCTAGGGAGTTGCAGACACACCCACTGGACAGCTAGGGAGCAGGCCGGATATGAAGAATCCCAGCAGCTGAGCCAATCACATTAGCCCCTGACGATCTTTGGTGGCCTCGAGGAATAAGGATAGGATAGTGAGGAGAGAGAGCTAGGGAGAATATAATCTATACAGTACCCGGTGGTTTGAACGGCAAATGGGTATATAGGTAATCATTAGGAAGGGTAATCCGCACATATGACCACGGGTGTACATATCATGCATGCTGAGCGATAATAATATACATACATATAACTGTGGAGTAACTAACCAACGGTTTGTTCTGATGTTCAGCTTCGAAGGCTCCAACTTGTTTAAATAACCAGCGGGAGCACAATCATTCCGAGGGCGATGGCAGGGCTACAGGCCACTAACCGCTGTAACAAGCCCACATCTGGTGGTCCCGTCTGGCTCTTCGCAGTTAGCCCTTGGAGCATGGGCGGTTTAGTGAGCAAAACCCCCAACCCAACCAACGATGATGGTGTTATTTAACCAACAACAAACCAAGGAACAACCAAGCACTCACGCTTTTCGACTCTCCAGCTTGGGGACGGACCGCAGCCACCTTTGTTTTTTCCTGCGCAAAACCAGTTCTCTTCTCCCTCTTCTTCCTTCTTCTTCTTCTCTGCTTGCTTTGTATTATTATTTGTATGTACAGTTTCTGGGCACGTCACTCTTTTTGTGCCTAGTAGTGCTCTGTTTCTTCCGACCCTGGTCCACTCGTTGCCTCCTTTTAGTTGTTACTATTCTTGTAGTTAGTTCTGCCACCCAAAAGGAAAAACATCAACCTCCTCCCTCGCTCTCACTCCCTCCTCCCCTTCAATCTATCTTCTTCCATACCTCACTCTCCCCCCAACGCTCACACTGGGCTGTGCAGCTCAGTAGAGTGCTGCATTTAATTTAATTCTCCTACATGGGCCGTACTGAGACGATCGTTTTACCCTTTCCTTTCCTTTAATCGCTGATCTATTGCCCAATTCGCGTTTTCCCACGCCGTTCAAGAACTGCCATCTTCTTGTCAACACCAAAGCCGCCCCCCCCCCCGGGGCCGCCGACAGAGCTGCTCTTTCCGACCTTGATATCCTCCGCACTCCTTCTCTCGACTTTTCCTGTGAAATTTCGAGTGTACCGGCTACATCGTTTTATCGACTACCATAACCCCACCTCCTCCTCTCGTCCCTCCACACGGCTTTGTTTTGTGTTACAATCCCGGCCTCCTCGCGATTTGTCTGGCCAAATCCACCACAGAGCCCGGCTTTAATGGAATCTAGTGTGCTCTACAGGCCGGAGTGGATTGACCGATAAAAACCAACGAAAAAGACAGAAAGAGGAGAGAAGAACAGGAGGGAACCCTAAAGAAAAGGAGTAGATCTTTCTGGCTCATTCCAGAACGGATTCGTTGCACAATAGAAATAGAATAGGGCTTGCTGGCATGGCAGAAGCTGCTGCAACGCATTCTGTAGATGCTCTGCCATCGCCAAGCAGCGTCAATGGAAAAGAGCAGCCATGGGATTTCTCCGTCCCAATCAGCCAAGATGTACGTGTGACACTGTCCCCTCTCAATTGTTTCTTGTCTCTGCCCGTTTTTAATCTCTGTCTCATGCCTCAATGAGTGCTTAATTACGCCTGTTCTGGTGTGCATGGTTTGTATGGCGTGCTGTGACTCCCTGTCTCTCCGGCTCCCTTCCAGCCTCGCCGCGGCCGAAGAAACCATTCAGATGAGCTGACATAGGTTGAAAAATATACATCATTCCTCTTCTACCTTGATCTGCTCCCTTTTTATATATGTCTTCCTCCATTACGTCAAGTTTGGTTCTTGTGGAAAATACCCCTTTGCTAATTATATCCCAACAGCCCCAGCAGCAAAATGCACATGTCTCAACTGCCTCTAAGCCACGAACTTCCAACGATTCGACCGCCACATACTCAAGGTCTAGTCAGCGGCATAATCAACCACCTCTAGTCAACGGAACCACGCGGTCTCGGAACTCATCACGGTCCGGCTCCAGACAGGGCGACACGGGCTATCTACTGCACAGTCGAGTAGATGCGCTGGGAAAGCGGGAACCAACACTAAGTCGAACGGGCAGTGAGGTAGATAGCCTTTTGGATTTATATGGTCGAGACTCAGCCAATAGGAGTGCCGTGAGCGTGATGGAATCGGAGGAAAAAAAAGCTGACAGTGTTGGCTTCGGTAACGAGGATTTGGACAGCGCTAATTGGATCCATCGGGACAAATTGGCTAAAATTGAGAGTGAGGAATTACAACAATTTGGCATCCAGCTCCACCAGAGACAGGTTCGTGCCGGAAGCAAGTCGAGCAGCAGACGAGGCAGGAGCCATGATTCCCATAGCAATGCCACCAATGGGACGATGGAGATGGGCGAGCAGTGGCCCGGGATGCGCGAAGAAAAACGGCAGCGGATCACATCCCCTGTGCCAGTTGAGTATGAGGAACAAGAAGAGCCGGATAACAACGAACCGGTCGTCTTTGATGACCCCCGCTTACCTGAAGAAATCGCTGCAGATCCGTACGAGGAGGGAAAAAACGCTTCCCAAGTATATCGCCAAGCTGTTGGACTCAGGAAAAGCGCTTCCAAAATACCGGTTCTTGCGACGAGTCCTCATCCCATCCCAGTAGAACATTTAGAACGTGAAGTCCCCTTAAATCGCGCACGAAACAACACGCTTGGGAGCGGAGATGATGACAGCATTTCATATGCAAAAACCCGCAAGATCAGCGATCCTCTACCGAACGCAACTGATAACACTCCTGAGCCAGAAGCGCAACCGCAACCGCAGCAGCAACCGGACCGGCAACCACGACCTCAAGCGCAATCGCAGACGTCAGCTAATTCAACACCTCCCGCGAGTCGACCCACCAGTGGCATCATCACTTTTCCACCGCAAAACTCTCCTCCAAAACCGAAAGCAACTTCTCGACAAACAAGTACCGCCCGTAAAACATCCAATCTACCGAATTCTCGCAAGTCATCGACATCGAAACCCAAGGCGACGGCAAGTAGCAGCAACAGCGCCAGCGGTGCATCCAATCCGCGTCCGTCTACCAGATCTGGGGACGACCGTCCCCGGACAGCAGTTAACCGTCCGGAGGGAGATCCGCCGTGGTTGGCGACCATGTATAAGCCCGACCCGCGCCTGCCACCAGACCAACAAATTCTCCCCACCCACGCGAAACGACTCCAACAGGAACAGTGGGAACGAGAAGGCAGAGTTCCGTCCACATATGACCGGGATTTCGCACCTTTGGCTATTAATGAAATTGATAAACCCACTCTTCCCAGTCTAGATACCGAAAAGGCTCGGGAAAGTAATACCGCTTCGTCCCTGTGGCCACCAACGCCGACGCCGAAATCTCCGGACAACAACAATCGCCCCAGCACAGGCGGGACGGACCACGGTGGTTACAAAACTATACCAACAGTGCAATCCTCCATATCCCCGAAACCATCGCAAATCTCAAAACCAAAACCGCAGCCACCACCTGCGGATGACCCTCCAGTGAAGAAGGGCTGTGGCTGTTGCATTGTCATGTAAATGGATCCTTATTTAACAATAACAACAGCGGGGTTCTCCACGAAATGCTCAGATGACATACTTTCTGATTAAGATGCAGCCAAACGAAAAAATGAATAAAGGGAATTAATACAAGAAATCCTCCACAAAATCCCTCTCCGGACTTGGGCAACATTTCTTGCAACAAACTTCCCGCCAGCTGATTAACTTTCCTCAATCCGTGTCAACTCCCCGCCGCCTTCGCCACCTTACCTTATTCTTATCTTCTTTTTACCTTCTTGAAATATTGTGTTAGTTATTTATTTCGAGAACTTTGTACTGTACATTCAAATATACAAGGTGGTCAGGGGCTCATATTACCCCTCCCTCCTTGAGTTTTCCTTGTGTTTCTATTTTTTGAAAGCTTATCTCATCCGTAGCCCATCGGCGTTTATTTTCTATTGTTTCATTCTGTTTTCCTAGCTCTGTCCTTGCGGTTGGTTTGGCTTGCTTTTTTTAATCCTTTCTTGGCCCCTTTATTTTACTTTGAGCAAGCCGTTGAACTTTTTCGTCGGCTGTTTATCTCTCTTTCTTTTCTCCTTTTCCCTTCTTCTCGCTGTGTATTCTCACGAATTTTACGATATCTTCCTTTCTAATTGTTAAATTATATTCCCTTTCTTTTTAAGTGGCTTCTTTCTCTTATTTCCTTTCCTGGTGCTTTTTTTCTCTTTTGTGTTTTCCTTATTTTCCCCGCGTCCTGTTCTCGTCCTTCCTGCGACTTTTCCTTCAACTAAAATATTGCGGACGTCCTTTCCTTATCTTTTCTATCTTATCGAATTTGGTGTCATGTACTTTTGAGACTGCAAACTTTCTTGTCGCTGCCCCTGCCATCCAGCTTTGCTCTTTTCCATTTTTTTTTCCATTGATTATTTCTACTTACCTTCGACCTATGTACTTCCTCTTGTTATGCAAGCTACTTTTACAATCGACAACAGTCACAAACCAACAATAACCCGCCCCTACAGAGATATTTCCGGGAATGGTTGTTCTAGCTATCTCTCATTCTCAAATCTCTCTCAAATCTTATCCTGCTCTGGTACATAAAATCCTTCCGGGCCTATATTATCGCCTATTCATATACCAATTGCCTCTTCCCGTTCCCACTCCCATCCCATTTCTCCCCCCCCTTCTCCTTTTCCATCGCAGAGACTTTAGCGGAATATTTACGGGGAAAAGGAGGGCGGGTAGGAATATATACATATAATATAAAACAGAATGGTCTCTCTTCTTTAAATCTCGTGTTAGAATTCTCTTTTTTCATACATTTTTACAACTAGTTGGTTTACTTATCATGCTATTTGGCTTGGTCTCGATCCCTGAACCTTCGATGCCTTTTTTTTTTCTTTCCTTTCCTTTTTCTATATAGTTTTAAGAATAGAGTAACTGAAGAAATAGAAGAGGGTGTCCCTGAAAATCGAGTAGGGTTGACGGTAGTCCCACCCCGCACTCCTATCTTTTGATATTTATTGACTTTAACGTTGACATATTACCCTCATGCACATAGAAAAGGCACTATACCGTCCATTATCCAAAGCCCCTGTAGTTCAGTTGCTCTTCAGGGGCATACAGATGAGATACCCGGGCTATGTACTATACATGTAGTTTGTTTTCTCAGCTACATAAGGTGTACATATATACAGCACATGCGCACATGCGTGTGTTTGGTCTGATTTGTGTGGGGATATCAATATGCGGGAGCATATCATATCACTTCCGTTCTTTTTGTCATCTTCCTTTGTTCGCTTTTTTCAATGTGTGCGGGATAGTTGTTCCTATTGTAACACCTCCCTCAGTGAGGAGACTTTTTGTAAATAAAGAAAGGTATGTCCATTTCCTCGTCCTTTTTTTCCCTCTTCTTATTCACTTTCTATGTCTATTGGCATTTTTTTATAGCTCTTCATACTAGTTATATTTATGATTTATTTATTAATTAAGTGAAGAGCTTCTCATCTAAAGTAGCAACCTAGGTACCCATATCCACCCCCCCTCCCCCCCCCCCTCCCCAGCCAGTTGCCCGAGCAGGAAAACCAACAAGGAAACATGACGATAATCCATTCAGAATTCCTACCTCCGCACCTCTACTACGCCTTTCCAACAACATGGCTATTTACCATCATCATCCTTATATCCGCCACTGCTGCCGTCTCATACATGGGAGCAGTCGTTATCTACCGCCTATACTTCCATCCGTTGTCACATATCCCCGGCCCGCGACTTGCAGCCGCAACGCACCTTTATAATTTCTACTATAATGGGATATGCAGCGGCAGGCTGTATCTGCAAATAGAGAAGTTGCATCGAATATATGGTAAGTAAGGCTAAACTCTTTATATATATATATATACATACCTTTTTTTATCTTTACACATCCGATAGGCCCTGTAATCCGCATCTCCCCAGCGGAAATCCACCTAAGCGATCCGGAAAACTACGACAGGATCTACCGCGACGGCAACGGTTATGCCAAACCCCATTCATTCTACAACACCTTCCTAAGAGGCAGTTTGAAAGTCTTCACAAAGCCCCAATTGGGAACTTGCCAGGCCAAACATGCCAACGCGGCTCCTCCCCTTTTCTCCCCCAGGCATGCCCCAGAGCTCGAGTCCATCATCCAAGCAAAGGCCGGGACTCTCGAGAGACGTATTCGAACCCGCCTGCGCAACGTAGGGAAGATAAACCTGCACTATGCCTTCCGTGCGATGTCGGTGGATATTGTTACCCAGTATGCATCTGATGGTAAGGGGTATGGGTTTCTGGGGAGGGAGGACTTTGGGAAGGAGTATTTTGTGCTTGCGAGGCAGGTGGCGAGGTTCGTGTGGGCGTTTCAGCAGTTTCCGACCTTGATGGGGTTGTTGGTGAGGGTGGTGCCGGTTCGGGGAGTTAGGGAGCTTACCCGGCTGCTTGAGCAGAGTGGGATGCGCAAGGTACGTATAAACATGTTTGCTGTATTGTTTTGTTGATATTGATTCTAGGGGCTTGGAGGGAGGTTCTGGTTCCTTCTGGTTTTTCCGACATTGAGTGTTAGTTCAGGGACGAATTACCGTTCGACTAATCATTATGCTTTTATACGGCATTTACTTTATAGGGGTGCTTCAACCCAACTCTCCTGGAGGTCGATGCCGTGGGCGGTCAAGACAACGAGGAGGGGAGGTCAGCTATCGGATATTCGAAAGCAGACGTATATGATGCTCTCGCCATCGTGTCGCATATGGCGGGAAACCCATTAACGATCACGGCGTACAATACCGTTGTGAACAAGGAGGTATATAGGATGTTGAAGACGGAATTGACAACTGCGTTTCCCGATCCGAAATCCGAACCTACTTTTGCGGAACTGGAGAAGTTGCCGTTTTTGGTTAGTAGCCTGAATCCTCAGATACTCTGCCATTTTTGAGAGGAGAGTGCTGACTTCTAGGTATTGTGCTGCATGGTGTAGACTGCTGTTATCAAGGAAGGCTTTCGGTTAGACTCCATTTTGCTTCCCTGAGCAAAATCCTAGCAAGTAATGAGACTCACTGGGCCACCACAGGTTATCATATGGAATGCTTGGGCGTCTTCCACGAGTCGTTCCAGAACCTGGCGCCGAATTCAATGGTTACAGAGTCCCCGCAGGTACAAGTTTGCAGTCAATCTTTTTCCCTCATCTTCCTATAAAGGAGCTGTGTACTGGACAGGGATTTTCCCAAATATCATTAACAAGTCCCCAGTCACTCGTTAGTATGAGTTCGTGGGTGATGCACCGCAACGAAGAACTCTTCCCAGAGCCTGATGAATTCGATCCTTCCAGATGGCTGGGCACCAGGGCAAGCAGTAAGAATTTAGAGCAGTATCTGGTGATGTTCTCGAAGGGCTCAGGACAATGCATGGGATTGCCGTATGTTTCCCAGCAGGATCAATTTACCCCCGCTCACTCCATGAAAAGGAAGAGGAAAAGGAAAAAAAAAAAGAAAAAAAAGAACAGAAAAGACTAATTATATGGTCCATCGCATCACTCAAAACCAGGCTTGCATATTGCGAAATGTACATCGCGCTGGCGAGGCTTTTTCGCCATTTCAACGACCTGACGATAGAGCCAAGAGGCCAGGAGGATCCAGGCTATGATGATTTCTTTACTCCTTATCACCGGCCTGGGAAGGAAATTTTTTGCTTTGCGGGATCAGGGTGCGACCAGCTGTGAGCAGGGTTGACTCAGGGATTGGTACGCGTAGAAAGATTTTTGACATGTTGGTCGTCGGCATAACCAGCAGCGTCCAAGGGTAACGTTATTATTCTGGGGAGCCTACAGGTAACTAAGGACTAGCCGACGGTTTACTATTTACGTAAGAAAGATGTAGGAACCTGAGTAATCGCAGTTGGCTTCAGTGGATGTCATTGGCTGGGGTAGCAGCTTCATACGCATTTGGAATCTTCTTAAATCATCTCTCAATTATTGCCAGCTTGGGCTCAACATAAATAATAATATAATACTGAGGATCTCGGCAGTGTAGAATGACGTCGGGGGAGAAACTCCGGAGCATGACAAATCCCCATCTTGCAGGCACATGACGGCCAGAGTGCTCCGCTCCTGTGCTGATAAGGTCGTCCAGACACGGAGAAATTGTTCAATTCCAGTTATCCAGACATTATTCATTTTTTCTTCTATTAGTAAAGTATCTCACCTTTTTTTTTTTTTTTTTTTTGAGAGTACAGAGTAGTAGTTCATAGTAACATTATAGAGGAAGGCAGCCTATGTTGCTGATTTCAGTGTTGTGCATATTTATTTAAATAGTTAAATAGCTGAATTCTGCCCAACTCTGCCTCCTCACCAGTGCTTATTTAGACAATCACCACGCAGCACAACAACATCACACCTGCCAACACACATCAGATCTTTCTTCTTCTACTACAAGCAAGCCTTTATTATTCTCCTTTCATCGCAAGTAACGAAGGCTCGTGGGCCTTCATCCAATTGCCCAACATAGCGTCCATTTTCCGCCGCTTTCTCGGGTCTCTCGCCGGCCCAAATCCCGCAACTATGTCTGCTGCAAAGTCCAAGGTTGAGCACATTATTGCCCAAAACAACGTCGGTATGTCTATATAAATCTGCTTGTGCCCTCCTAGCTCCTATAGGGATAGTTATATGAACACCAATTCCTCTTATTTTCACGCTCCTATGTGATATATCACTTATATAATCTACTGCAGAGTCAAATGGCTAATATCGAAAAATAAAATAAAAAATAAAATAAAACAAATAAACAGTCGTCTTCTCGAAATCCTACTGCCCCTACAGCAGTGCCACCAAGTCCCTTCTGAACGAACTAGGCATCCCGTATTACGCCCTTGAATTGGATGAAATCGGTTCGTACTCTTCAATACTTCCCGCTCTCACCCCTATACTACCCCCTGCGTCCTACAATTAGCTAGCTAGCCCTTTCCTTCCTATCTTACAATCGACAATCAATAAAAGAAAAGAAGAAAAGAAGCGATCACTATGTTAACACCTAAATTATACAAACCAGATGACGGCGCTGCCATTCAAGATGCCCTGGCAGCCCTCACCCACCAGCGCACCGTGCCCAACATCTTCATCGCTCAAAAGCATATTGGCGGCAACTCTGATATTCAGGCCCGCAAGAGTGAATTGTCGGCTCTCGTGAGCGCTGGGGCCGCTGCCAAAGCTTCCAAGGCGTGATTTTCTTCGAAGGTAGAGAGAGAAATGCCGCTGTAGAGTAGGTGGATAATGCGAGGTTTCCAGGGGGCCGTATAGATTGATGGTAGGCGGCTGGATGGTTTTCTTTTCTTTTTTTTTTTTTTGTCCTTGCTAGCTTTTACGTTTTGATATGGAACTCAGTTAATTCGGGGATTTGTTTTTGCTCTGGTTTTTGTAAATACCTTGAGCTGCTATGACTGTAATTAATGAAAAGAGATAAGACAAATCTCAATAGGCATTCTGCAGATAAGTAGAATAGTAATTGCATCTAGCTAGCAAAGATCGTCTAATTTTTACAGTGGTACAGAGGTTCAAAAAATATCAACAAGAAATAACTAACTATAATACACTGTTCTTAACCAAAAAAATTTTTGGCAAGAAGGAATGCCGAATTTTAATCCAAATCTACATAATAGTAGACAGGAATAGCACAAACAAATCTACTATTGTTACAGCTCGCACTTAATCATACCATCCATCATGCAACCCTTTGCTCGACAGTCCCGACCGGCCTCCCTACAATCCCCATGACACCATCAACCACACTATTCCTTGCCCCCTCGCTAGCCACTTTCTTCCCGGCCAGATACGCCATCCACAACAACCGGCTTACCCGCTCATCCTGCATCGAGCCCAGCCAAACCATCGGCTTCCCATTCTCAGGATCGAGCATCGTCTCCAGGCCCCCAACTTTATTCCGAAGCAGATACAGAATCTGGCCTTTGGGCACATTCTTCCTTGCCCCGCCACCAAACAGCGACTTAAAGTCATTAAGCGAGGTACCAAAGCTATCATCCTCAAACTCAGAAGTCACCACAGCACCGGCTGGTATCGCCGAGCCTTGCTTCGCTGCAACATCCTGCGCCCGTGCATTTGCACTCTGCGCCTGCGCCGTGATTGCACGTACCCATCCATCCCTCAGATGTAGTAAATCCGTATTTCTCGTAGGCACAATGCGTAGCGCGGTGCGGACCCCGGTGTCTCTGAGGATGTCGTTCCAGACCTCCTGTCCCTGCTCCGGGTCTAATAGCATCTGTTTTAGCGCCTCCCGCTCGCCGGGAACGAGTGAAGTGGCCACCACGGCGTTTCCATTGACTGCAGAGGAAGTTACGGGCGTCGCGGCTTGTTTGATGAGATGCTGTTGTAGAGCTGCGATGTCTGAGTTGGCGATGTAGAGACCCACGACGTAGACTTGGATGCTGAGGAAGGAGACGGAGCGGATGCCTAGGCCGAGTAAGGTGTATTCTTCCGTCTTGGTGTTAGGAGGGAAATCATCGCCTGCTCGTCCACCCGAGGGCAGGGCCTGAGGGGCATCGACAGGGAGTCTGATGGTTTTGGGGAAAGTAGGAATTGTGGAATTCTCCGTGGGAATTTGCTCTATGCCGTCGATTATTGTCGTTGTTTGGTTGTCTCCTAGGCCGGGTGGACCTTCAAGTTTGATAATCTTGCCTCTGTCATAGCCTCTATCTGATGAAGATGACGATTGTCCGTCCTTTTTATCGCTCTGAGCATTCTTCTCCAATCCTGATGTATTAATGATAGCATACATGCCAATTGCAGAGGCGACAATGCCCGCAGCACATAGGGCAATGCTGCGGTGATATCGTTGGACAGGGTTCGTGGGGTCCTGAGCGCCAGCTCTGCGTTGGGGGTTCACGGTAAACCGTGCCACGGGGCTTGGGCCCCCTGCGGATACATGGCGACGCTGCTGTTGCTGGGAATGGCGGAACGGTATGCGGGTTGACCGTTGTGTTTGACGGATGCATGGGATCGCGGAGCGACGGAATGGAGTATGGAGGGAAGAGGACGGTATATTCATCTTGGCGGCGTGTTGTACTAGCTGCTGATTGATGATATTTCGTATCGCAAGCTCAATTGAAGTCTTCCGTCGTTCCTCCACGCCGATGGCGGAATGCTTCGGCATTCCGCCGATTTTGGGCATCGATGATATAATCGGCCCCGTCCACTAACTAGCTATTGTGGCGGACATATTACTTGCGAAAACAGAATTTTCCCAGCCCCCCCTGAAAATTAGTAGCAAAACACCACCAAAAAATCAAAATATCCGCATTTCTCTAGAATCATTCAATATCATCCAATACATGTCTTTTTCAATCAAATATCATCCAAATACGCGTCTTTCTTACCTTTATCATCAAATCCACATATATCAATCAACCCTTTTTTCAATATGCCTCACAACGCCCGCCGTCCTGCTGCTTTGCAAGCCCGTACAAAGACTCCTACCCTGCACCTCAGTCTCCCCAAACTACCTGTTCCAGAAGTTCCGGATAATGGAGAGGATCTGGTCAATGATGAGATGGAGGAGCAGGTGAATGAGGAGGATATAGAGACTCAGTCTGAGGATCCTCAATATCCGCGAATCCCTACACCTGAGTCTGACATCTCATACAGATTGTATGAACAGGTGATTATCAATGAGATAAAGGATTCTGTCAAGATCAAATACCAGACTGTCTCAGCAAATGATTCAACTATCAGCTTCTTTCATATTCAATATACTGCAGAAAAGATGGCTGAGGAGTATATTACAAAGCAGATCTGTAAGGAGATGAAAGTTGTAGATTATACAGCTGTTATCACATCATACAAATGTGAATTTCAGGCCAACAAAATCACCATTAAGAAGGAGAAGGATTGAAAGAAGATAATTAATCTTTTGAAGAAGTTGTATAAGAAGAAGATAAGTGATCTTATCATTGAAGTCATCTCTTCTTTCAATCTTCTTGATATCTCAATACTATCTTTAAACACATCTGTAATACACAGTTCTGCAGCTTTTATTGAAGTGCCAGATTCACAATTAACAACTCAGGCATTGGCATCAAAAAGAGCTCTTGATGTTAAAGAAGACACAATCTCATCATTCTGTGATTCTCATCACTGTTCTGTCAAATTCTCTCAAATTCATGAAATATCTGATGATGAAAAGCCATCTATATATTCAAGAATCACAGTCATCAGTCAATAACTGAAGAAGATTTGAAATCAATGATCAAAGAAATGAGATTCTTTGCAGATTGAATGTGAGATAACTGCTCAGTAACATTGTCAAAAGATGAATTATTATAACTTTGAGCAGAGCACTTACTGAATAGTATATAATGATACTCATATTCAACTTCTGAGTAGTGAGATTGTAAGTTGAATAGATGATATTGAATGTAATAAAGCAATGATTAAGACTTCTTTAAGAAAGATGACAAAACAATTAATAAGTAGAAAGAAGAAGAAGAATCAGAAGAATGAATCTATAACTTCTATATTTAATTCTTCTATACAGATCTCTCAATTGTCAGCAGTTATATTTCCTTCTTCAGCTTCAGCAGCTTCAACTTCATCAAATATGACATTTTCAAGTGAGATAATCAATGTGATGATGATGAAATATATAATAAAAGAAATAGAAGAACTGAATTCACAATCTTATTATCATTCACATTCAGATCTGTTATCAAATCTTTCATTGAATTCTTTATTAAATCTGCTGTTGAATTCTTCATTGAATTCTTCATTGAATTCACTGTTAAATTCATCATCAAATCTGCTATCAAACTCTTCATCAATTTCACTGTTAACTTCATTAAATTCATCTTCAATTCAAAGCAGTTCAATATCTTAATTTAATGAATAAGCAGATTTATTCTTTGATGAATACTTTAAATAGTTAATAATCTGAAGATCTAATAAAGCTTCTGATTTATTAGATATCAAGTTCATTCTTCAGAAGAAAGGATTTGAATTGAATTATCTATGAATGTTGACAAGAAAACAGTTGCTTAATATAAATATTAAGAAGAGTATATTTCAAATTATAAGAGATGAATTAAAAAGTTCATTATAATAGACAAGATTGCAGGAATTTAAATCATCTCTATCAACTGCTTATAGTGATGAGAGTAGATCTTATACTACTTCAATCTCTAAATCTGTATTATAGTTGAATGAATTGCAATCTGAATCTTTCTGATTATTATAATACTATTCTATATAAGCAGATCTGAAATATTCTTTTATATCTTTTTCTCTTATAAAGTTCTCAACTGTATGATGTAAAAAAGCTTTAAAATCTTTATTAAACTGAGTATCTAACTGATCTCTATATCTTCTAATTTATTTCTTTAATGTGTGAAAAGACTTCTCTATAGAATTATAGTCAGATGAATATAATAATAAGAATAATAGTTCAATATCTGCATCTCTGCAAAGATTCTTCAATTCTTAAGATTAATGAGTATTGCAATTATTCATCACTAAGTAGTGATAACCTTGTTAACATTTGAGCAGTATCTGAATGTATACAAACTTATTAAATCTCTCTGTATTGTAGAACCTCTGATATATATTATAATTAATATATTCATTGACAGTTATTATGAGTAAGATTAATTATCTTTGAGATCATTTACAGAGTCTTCTAATGTGATTGTAATGTGGCGGAACTGAAGCAGTGACTAGTCAGCAGTGTTATGTAGAGATAGTTATTTAAGAAGCTGTATAAGTGAGCTTAACTATCTTGCTTAAATAGCAAGCTTGTAGGCTACAGAGTTATTGCAAGAATATCACAGATATAATACTTAGTATACTAAGAAGATTGTATGAGATATGCAGTAACTCTTGTATATATTTCTTTTATAGTAAAAGAAATGAATCACTGACTTCTTTTATAAGAAGTCAGTATCTAGCTATTCTATATAGACAATGAGTGAATATCTTCTCTCATTTCATAAGTAAGAATAGCTGGAGTGATATCTCAGCAGTGTCTTACTATCAAGAAAAAGTAATCTGCTGATCTTGTATAGAAGTGAGATTCTCATATTCATCAATCAGATCTTTCTATAATATATTCAAATAATATTATAGAGCAGTTGAAAATCAGTTCAAATGAGATAAAATTATTCACATAAAAGTGATGAGCTGTGTGAAACTGTAATAAGACCTTAACATAGCTGAGAGTATGATAATACTCTTCTCTTTAAGAGTATAGTCTCTATGCTCTTAAGATTACTGAATTAGAAATTATCTTTGTTATATAGCAACAGTTGTCAACTGATTAACAGTGTATATACTGTGTATAATATAAAGAAATAGATGAGTTTTTCTGTTGACTGTATAGATCTTTCTTTTCTCATCTTCATTCAAATTAAACATGTGATAAGTGAGTTTCTTATATATTAATTTAAAATGTGAAAAACATAGTTAATAAGTGACTTACAGATCTCTCAATATATTTCATTCTATATATAGAATTCTCTGCAAAAGTGATGTGTTTTTAGAGACAAAGTTAACAGTAGTGACAGAATTTCTTGAAAAGATCTCTCTCTCTTATAAAATATTTTTCTTTCTCTCTCTCAATCACAACAGTGAGTGTATAAGAGTATCATTCTTGAAGAACAATCAAGAACTTATTCTGATATTTTCTAGTGAGTAAACATCTTCATGATGTGGCAGTGACCTTCATAGCCACTAAGAAAGCCAGGTTGAAGGTGAAGACAGTGATATCAATAAGTCATGAGAGTATTACTTTCATTGTTACATCTTCTTCTTCTTCTACTTCTTTTACAGCTGTGGTAATAGTTGCTGTGCCTTGCAGTGAGATGTCATCTCTTCTGTCAGTCAGTTCATTTATATCTGATCTGTTCTCTGTCTCTCTCACTACTATTATAATACTGCCTCTCTTCTCAGTCAATACAGTGACATATAACCTCATGTGATTATTCAGAGAGGAACTCAGAGAGAGCTTGATTTCAGAAACAGTGACTTTAAGAAGCTCAATCTGTAGTTCCTCTCTCACAGCATATCTGAGCCCTGCTCAGAATGCTGCTGAGTTAAGTCTGCAGAATCTCACAGTTTCTTCATCTTCTCTCTGTAAGAAGGCTTCAGTGCAGTCTCTGATCAGTATCACTACT
The DNA here is from genome assembly GCF_000003855.2 of Blastomyces gilchristii SLH14081. Classification (NCBI taxonomy): domain Eukaryota; kingdom Fungi; phylum Ascomycota; class Eurotiomycetes; order Onygenales; family Ajellomycetaceae; genus Blastomyces; species Blastomyces gilchristii. Next base: position 176,331 of record NW_003101664.1, read on the forward strand.
TATCTACACTGTGCTAAACAGCTGAAGAAGAGAAGGATTTTATACATCTGTCTCTTCTCTCACTCTCATTGTTTTCATTGTATCTGTAATAATAACTTCTATCTCTCTGTAAGTATTATCTCACAGAAAGACATTATATCAGTTCTGATAAGAAGTCTAGATATTCAAGTAGTACAGAGTGAGAGTCTCAGAGTTTCAAGTATTAACAGATTCTATCAAGACTGAGAAGATCTCTCTTGCTCATCTATAAAAGAAGATGAAAGTGTGAATCTCTGAGATGAAAAAACATCTCAGAATGACTGATCTTAAGAAGAGATCAGTCAGTACTACTGTTAAAAGTACTGCAGAGATTAATTACTAATTGAAAAGAATCTCACTTCAGTTGAAGCAGATGACTAAGATACTTTGTAAGTTAATAAATTAATACTTTCAGAATCTTTTATACTCTTCTATAGCATGCTTCTCTGCAGTGCTGCAGTACTAACTTCTTAACAGATAAAGATACTAGTGCTGAAGACTTCAATGATAAAGAATGAGTTTGATGAGAGTGTGATTATTGATAAGTAGACTCTGATTTCTCTTTTTACTTTTTTAGCAGACTGCAGTCTCATTAGAATAGCAGCAGCTCATAAATCAATAATATTAATCTTTTTATTAATTTCAAATATCTCTTTCTTTTCTTATTAACTGCTTCAGGAATTTTATACTTATATAGTCTCATTAAACTTCTAAAAACCCTTTAAGAGAAAATAGAAGAAGAGTGTTACAGAGTCTATAAAACACTGACTTATTACTATGAGATTATCTCTAAAAAATTCTTTAAAAAAAATGAGAAGTCTTAAGCAGTGTTTCTTACTTAACATCTCTGATATATAACAGAGCAGTCTCTACTAGTCATCTCATAGATTACAATCTCTTTCTCAGCATTTTTCAAATACTTAAGCAGTTCTTATAAATTCTCTGACAATGAATAATCTTCTTATTTAATAAGATATTGAAGCTTACTGTAATATATTCACTTATTCAATATTTTCTTTATAAGATATTCAGTATCACTCTTAATCTTAATACTATTCAGCTGAGATGACTCTGCTCTGAGACATTGCTTATAGAGCTTCAAATAGAAAATGTGAAAAACAGAATAAATTGATTTCAATTCTGTGAGTAATTTCAACTCATATACCTGCTTATTCACTACTCTTATTACTGAGAAAGATTCTAGTCACTACTCACTGAGCTTTTTATACAGTCTCATTGTCTTAATATTCTTTACTGAAAGTAGTACTTGATTCTCTATCAAGAACTTCATTAAAAGATATTTTTAATTATAGTATTCTGTCTACTACTTCTAAGCATGATGAATACTTTTTATCATCTTCTTATAAATTTTGTTTAAAAGTTTCAATCTTACTTTTACTTCTAACACTGAGAGATACTTCATTCTCTGTATCTATCTGATATTCTGACTGTCTATTTCTCTCTTTGAAATGTTATCTGTAACATCACTGAGTAATGAAGAATTATATTCATAATAAATATAAAAAGAAGATATCTTTAAGATTGCATTCTTTACATTGTTATATACAAATTCAGTGATTAGAAGATGTTTGAGTCAATTATTCTGATAATATGAATAGAACACTTAAAGATGCTGTTCTAGTGTCTGATTCTGATATTCAGTCTGATCATCAGTCTGCAGATGAAATGCGATACTGAGAAGACATCTTATTATAAGATAATAGTAAAAAGCTGATCAGTATTTACTGATGAAGAGGGATTCTTGATCTGTTATCAACAATTTCAGAGCACTGTGATTATAAATGATAATATCTAAAAATAGATCAGTCAATTCAGAGGCTTTAATCTTTTTATAAGTAGAAATATATCTGATCATCTTTATGAAGCAGTTAATAATGACTAAAATTAAGTTATATTCTTTGACTCTTGTCAACTTCAGCAGGTCAACTATGAAATTTATTAATAGATTCTGTTATAAGCTCTTTGAAACAGACAGTGATGCTAACTCACTGTATTACTTATACTGCAGAATCTTTATTCTTTGACAGATATCATAAGTATTAATATACTCTTTGACATCTGTCTGAAGCTTGTCTCAAGTATATTTATATTTTAGAAGCTTCTCAGTCTTCTCTAATCTGAAGTGCTCTATATGAGAATCATTATAATGAATTCTCAATAACTTCTGACACACTGCTCTGCTATGAGAGATGAAGACTGAATTATTCAGCAGTAGAAGTTCATATTCTTCTAGTTATCAGTGACTTGATTTCTTAATGACACTGCCCTGCTCAGAGTCTGTCTCTTTCAAGTTTAAATCAGATTCTTTCTTCTTCAACTTCTGAATTTAAGCTGCAGTAGAGGCATCTCTCTTCTGTAACTTATTAATGAATTTTAAAAATAGTCAGATTGAAAGATTATAGACTGTTTTATTCTTTATCAATTCAATGATTGTAAGATATAATATAAGAAGCTCATGATCTTCAGTGTCAGTTCTCTGCAGAGATCTGAGTTCTCTTTCATCTTCTATACTGAGTCACACAGCTGTCTCTTCAGCACTGTTTCTGAGCTTTAGAGAATCTCAACTCTCTGCAGCCAGCTTCTTCTGCAGTGATGATAGAGATTCTTTTATAGAATTCTTCTCTGCATTAATAATATTATAATTGAGCTGTCTAGATAACATGTTGACAGAGTTAAGTCAATCTGAACAGTATCAGATATAGAAATCATACTCTGAAAGCAGCTTCACTCATCTGACTTGATGTTCTGTCAAGCTCTTTATTATCAAGAAGTAATACAGATTTACATAATCAGTGAGAACTTACACTAAGTACTTACTATTCTGAAGATAATATTATCAGATCTTAAAGAATTTAACAATTGCTAACATCTTCTGATCATGAGTATTATACCTTCTTTATATGAGTGATAACTTCTTGAAGAAGAAGGTCACTGATCTTCATTTACAGTATTTTATAGACTCTGTGAAAAAGTCTTCTCTCACAGATAATTCATTATCTATTTTCTCAGAGATGATTATTCTCTGATTCTTTCAATATTGAAAGATCTTCAGTGTCAACTGTGAAAAGATTTCATAGATCTTATTCTCAGATACATCAGTCTCACACTGACTGAGTAAATCAGAGTTAAAATGATTCAGCATTATAGCATCTGTGAAAGCTTGTTTCAATTTCACAAATGCCTGCACAGTGTCTTGAGTGAGAGTAAATAATTCTGTTTTCCTGTCTTTCACACTTCTCTTCAACAGATCTGTAAGAGAGACAGTAATCTGTGAATATGCATAGATGAATTGTCTGTAGAAATTTGTAAATTCTAGAAATATCTGCATCTCATGATATGTCTGCAGCATTAGCTAGTTCTTAATGACAGAGACTCAGCTTCTGTTTATTGAAATATCATTCATCTTAATAATATAATCTAAGAAATCAATCTTCTGCATGTAGAATGAGCATTTTTCAGTGTTTATATAGAGTTGATACTGTCTTAAGTGACTTAACACTTCTTGAACATGAGTATCATATTCTTTCTCTGATTTCAAGAAGATTAAAATGTTGTTCAGATATACTATGCAGAAGATGTTAACAAGGCCTTACAGCATCTCATTTATATAGATCTGAAAGATGACTGAAGTATTATAAAGATCAAAAGATAAAACAAGATATTTAAAATTACTGTACTTAGTATGAAAAGCTGTTTTTCAAACATCATCTTTATTAACTCTGATTCTATGATAGATATCTTATATATCAATCTTTGAGAATATCTTTGCTTCAGATAATTGATCAATCATCTCATTGATTAACAGTAATGAATAGTAATTCTTAATCATCATCTTATTAAGACCTCTGTAGTCTATGTATAGACATAGTCTATCATTCTTCTTAAGTACAAAGAGTATAGACATCTCTGTCAGACTCTTTGATAAATGTATTCAGTTCTTTGATTGTGCTTCTTCAAGATATTTACACAGAATATTTAACTTCTTTATAGATAAGTTGTAAAGAGATCTGTACAGTGCTGTTACACTGTCTTCAAGATAAATCTTATATTATATCTTGATATCAGGAAACTTCACTGCTTCTCTTTCTGAAAAGACATTCTTAAAATCTATAAAGAGACATTGTGTATATCTGTCTTCAATAACAGATACTACTGCTAATCTTGCAGTGAGAGTGATAACTTCTTCATCTATCTTCAAGTCTTAATTATCTACTACACAGTATATTAACTTAATCTTTTTCTCAAGATTCTTTCAATGAAACTCTTCAGATTTCTCTATCACTGTCTCTTTATCAGTGAGGCAGTACTGTCACATCTAAGTAACTCAGTTAATAAGAGAATTGTTTTCTCTCAATTATAAAAGATCTAGAATGATGTTCTCATCTATAATATTAACTGTATAAAGAAGCAGACTGCTCTTCTTAAAGATTTCTTCTAAGTCTGTGATCACATACTTTGCTTAAATTATGTTAAAACAGTAACATTTCATTTCATCTGTAAATTTCACATAATCTGATGAATCTATCTTCTTTCAACTCTTTATCAAAGAAAAGAAATAGAATATGAAGTTAGTATTCACTCTGAAGTTAAGTAGACATCTCACTGATATCTTTTCATTCAGAGTATATATTGTAATTATAACATGAACTCAGAGATATGAGAATTATCAATTATTTTCTTTCTCTTCTTTATCTTCTATGAATATATTTGTCAGAAGAGAAGTTAACTTTGAGAAGATATCTTCTTAGTTTCTTTTCTTCTTCAGCTTCTTATAATCACTGATATAGTAATTATCAGCTCTGCAGTTGAAATAGAGATCTTTATCAAATCTTTTTTAATATTTCTTTACAGTGAGTGAAGAATCAGAACACTTGAAATTCTTCTTTACTTTCTTCACACTGAAGCTGTTATGACACTGTTTAGATCTCATTATTAATTGCTTAGAAGAGGTCTTGTTAGCCTTTTTCTCAGAGAATTGATTATTCAAATAGATTCAGAAAGCTAGATTGACAAGCTCAGTGTAATTGATTAATAAACTCTGATATTATAATATTATTATTTACACCTTGTAAGTCAGCTTTATAAGATAAAGCTGTGTTTTTAATTGATTCAAATCATCAGTCAATTTCTCTCAATATTCTTTGAATCTTATATTGAAATTGAAAGAATTTTCATCATCTTATTAATATAATAAGTTGAATCACTATATCACTGTGAAGTCACAGTTGTAGTAATCTTTGATTTAATTCAGTAGAAAGTTCTTGAATTCTTCTCAAGTCATAGCAGTATTAATACACTCAAGCTCTCTCTTCTTAATGACTCAAGTAGTCACAGAGATGTCTTCAAGAAAGTTAATGATATATATTACTTATATCTCATGAGTATTATACTGACTCAGGTTAAGGCGGAATTTCTGTTCAAGAATACAGATAAAGCTGTGAAATTCAGATAAGATGTTTCTCTTGTATCTCAGTGAATCTCTGATCTTAATCTCTCTATCTTTATAATAGATGTAGATGTGTAGAGGCTGTGATGATAACAGAGCAGTTAAAGAGCTCATATTAAAATACACAGTGAGTTCAGAAATCTCAGATTTCTGTCAGAGTAGAGATGTACACACTCTAGAAAATAATGTAGTATTTCTCTCAGAGAGTGAAATCAGATTGATCTCAGTGTAAATGTATAAGATTATATTAGTCTGTTAGAGCTTAACTGATTCAAACATGTAATCAGATTAAGTAATTCAAATTGTAATATAACAGAACTGAAGTGATAACTAGTCAGTAATATTATATAGAGATAGTTATTTAAGAAGCTGTATAAGTGAGCTTGACTATCTTGCTTAAATAGTGAGCTCATAGACTACAGAGTTATTGTAAGAATATCACAGATATGATACTTAGTATACTAAGAAGATTGTATAAGACACACAGTAACTCTTATGTATATTTCTTTCATAGTAAAAGAAACAAATCACTGACTTCTTTTATAAGAAGCCAGTATCTAGCTATTTTATATAGATAATGAGTGAATATCTTCTCTCATTTCATGAGTGAGAATAGTCAGAGTAATACCTCAGTAGCATCTCACTGCTAAGAAAAAGTAATCTGCTGACCTTGTATAGAAGTAGAGTTCTTATATTCATCAATTGAATCTTTCTATGATATATCTGAATGATGTCATAGAGTGGTTGAAAACTGGTTCAGACAGAATGAAATCATCTGCATGAAAGCAATGAGCCGTGTGAAACCGCAACAGGGCCTTGGCGCGGCCGGGAGTGTGACAGTGATAAGGAAATTCTCTGCTTAATCATTCATATCATTAATCTGCTGTATATTTGTTTACAGCACTCTCATTCAAAAAGATCAGTTAATTAGAGAGATACTGAGTGAGTTGAATACATTATTCAGCTCAAAGTTCTTCATTATATTGAGTGACTATGAGTTCAACCTATATTATAGAACTAATGAATTAGTAGATTCTATACATTAAGTGATATTTGATTGCAATATTAATTATCTTCTTTCATATTAAATTCAGTTTCTTCAACACTCTAGATATTGACTGTAGATGAATATCAACATCAAATTCATTCTTCACAAAGCAGACAGTCTCATTGTGATATACAGTTAAATATGTCTTGAAAAAATCCTTTAATTCTGACAAGATATCTGATGTGATCTTTGACTTTACACTATGTGTTGAATGAGGTCCTCTAGCAGTTTCAAAGCAGTGAAGATTTCATTGAATTTGATATACAGTAGTCAGATGACAATCAATACTTTGTGTGATCTCAGCAGATATATAATCATTCTTAAGAAGGTGTATAATCTTGTTGATGATGAAATCACAGAGTTGAGGTGACATATTGATGATAAAGGTAAGAAAGACGTGTATTTGAATGATATTTGATTGAAAAAGACATGTATTGAATGATATTGAATGATTCTAGAGAAATGTGAATATTTTGATTTTTTGGTGGTGTTTTGCTACTAATTTTCAGGGGGGGCTGGGAAAATTCTGTTTTCGCAAGTAATATGTCCGCCACAATAATTCACGTGATATTTGTGAGCTTACCTAGGTACCCACCAGCTTGCCCCCTTTGGCGGCTCAGATATTTAACCTGCCTAGTTCAACAGCATCAACTTATTGTTCATTTAGATATTGGTTGAGGAAAAGCATTTGATCAATAAAGCATTTGGCCTGTGATTTCCAGTTATATCATTGAAATCCACTGCACCTCTCTATGTACGGTTGACGGTGGTATGTAAAAATGCCAGAATATAAATGTCAGATATATAGTTGTCCCCAGTGGCAAATCCACTGGACAGAATATGAAGAAAAAGGTGAAAAGGAAGGTAGAAAGGATGGGTTGAAGAGAGAGGGTTTAAGCGGAGTGAGTACACAAGATACTCGTCATAGCGAAGTTCAACAAGAAAGGGAAAAAGGATGGAACAAGTAGAGTAAGAAAACGCGACGGAGATTGCCAAAAAGTAAATAAAAAATAAAAGAAATAAAAAAATAGAAAAATAAAACGCTCCTCCGCGAAATGTTAGAAAAATCCACGAAAAAGGAGAACAGAAATGTTTGCATAGCCACCGTATCAAAAACGCCAAAATTGTCGTGATAGCATCAACGCCAGATTGAGTAATTCATGTTACTTTGGCCCATTCCCACGTCTTCCCAGCAACTTTTATCGCTGTGTCCTCGTCCCGGCAATCATCACAAAGCATTATGGAACATCGAGCGCACATAAACAGCCTCAGGCTAAGCTTCTCCTGGTTTCCACCATCTGCGACCGACTTTTCGGGGATGAATCCATGCTCCAATAGTTCTACCACTTCGGGATATGTAAATGGCCTGGGAGAGATATGACGCCAGCATTTCTCACAAGCAAAATCCAGGCTCCGGTTTACATCTTCAGTGGTGGCTTTCATCCAGGTGTGATAGCAGTCAAAAGGGTCAAAATTTTGAGGAACGGGCTCTTCGCCGAAGAAAAATTCTCCATCTTCCCAACGTTCTCTAGTCCCGCTGTCTAGGTCTCGGTCTTCTGGAGGAATTTGATTGTTCCTTTCATCATTTCCAGTTTCATTCTCGTTGTCGTTGTCGCTTTCGCCCAAATCAGAATCGTACGAATCGCCCTCTTCGTCAGAACTCTCGCCGGGGCAGCCATATGCCTGACACACTTCAATAGGTTGTCTACAGTGCCAGCACCATTGATCACCGCATCTACAAGCCATATGGCTGCAGCCATACATTAATCGTACTGCTCCACGGCATTTGGGACATCTTCTGATTTTCCATTTCTTCAAGAGCGCGGCTAGTTCTGGATCCAGCTCGCCTGCACCTTCAGGACACAGCGCGCCTTGGTGCGCAAGCTGTTTGCACTTGCAGCATATCTCAATGGAACAGCCAGGGCACGGGATTGAGGCGGGCTCCGGAGGTGGCAGTGAAGTCGAGGTTGGGGGTGTTGGAGGTGGGGTTTGCAGTTGTGTTGGGCCGGGAGGCACTGGGACGTCCCTTTTCGCTTTCGGCTTTGGAAAAGTAGAAGTAGGGCGGTAATCGGGAGGAAAAAGCCTGTAGGGAATAAACGCAGAACATATAGGGACAGGGCAATAGACACGGTTGGCGGTCGCCCATTCCTCATGTTTGCTTTTGAACATCTCTAATTCGTCTGGAGTAAGAACCGAGACAGCGGCACCGATATTTAGAGGGCCGCAACAACGTGGCGGCATACAAGACTCGTCGCTGCAAGCTGAGATAAACATTTTCCGAATGCAAACTGTGCAGGTACGAGTAGTACATGATTTGCACGGGGAAGACAGGGCTGTCTCGGAAACAGGATGGTAACAAACGGAGCAATCCTCAATTTTCACCTTCACCTCGGGAATGATTACTGGGGTATCGACTGCTGCAGGAATCTCTTGGTTTCCATATTGCTCCGTGAATATTTCGTCAGCTATGTCCATCATCGCAAGATCGAACTCCTTTTCCTCCTCCGCAAAAATGCCGGGAGCAAAATCTGGGTTTCCATATAGCTCTGTGAATATTTCGCTTGCTATTTCTAGCATTGTAACATCGAATTCCCGTTCGTTCTCAGCAAATACGTCTAGGGAAAATTCCATGTCCAATGCTGAATCCTTCGCTAGGGGAGGTCCCGCTTGTGTAGTCGTTTCGAGAGTTAGGACATCCGGTAATAGAAGGGTGGAGTTTGTTGAGGGCGTGCCGATTTGATAGTGATCCAGAGATTTGATAACGGTTCGTTCGGCGTCGGGCTCCTCGCCCGCCTGGGTGGAATTAGAACAGCCCATGACTGAGGCTGCAATATTACTCTAACTAAAGAAGAAAAAGAAGGGGAGAAGGAAAGTATATATTTTATGTGACCGAGTCGCAAGTGGAACGACTCGCAGAGTTGAGTTTTACTCTAGTTCGCAGGCAGCAAGTCGCAATTGACTCAGAGGCGAGCCAACTGGACAAACCACAGCTGAGGAAAACCCGCGGCTCCATCAGATATCAGGCACCTAGTGCAAGGAGCAACAGGCAGCTTAGCAAGTTAACAATCGAGCGTGCCACGATACCGTCGCCTGGACGCTTGCATATTGTCGCGGAGCGGAACAGCCCTAGCTGCCAAGACATAAGCAGCAAACCTCTTGGTCATCCATCAGGGCCACTGTGAGTCACTGAGGAGTCAGTTAGTTACATGATTGGCTCTCCCTGCTAAAGAGTTTCCCATAAAATTCCAGCAGCTGGCAGCATTATACAGAATAATCCGTAAATAGATCGTGGAGCGCATTTGAGAAATAGCCTCCGGCTTTTGGAGCTTCATAAGCCACACTGCCACAGACAAGGGTTATTGCCTGAGGATGTGGCGCATGCACTCACCAGCCACGCATGCATTATCAGCCCCGTTTGTACGACGACTTACATCTTTGCTGAGGCATCAAATCAAGGAGTTGTGAACATAAAGAGCAGCATGTTAATATTATTAATTGTCTCTCTTCAGCCATGTAGTCTTCAGGTTCGTAAATTCCTATCACGCTCACAAGAGACTCCTCATCATTCATATGAATACTTACTGACTTAGCCTTCTAATGTAGCTCACTTGTTGATCTATGTGATACACAGTACAGTACTTACTGTACAGTACAAGAACTAATGAAGACCTTGGAGAGATTGACTTTCATGAGCTATATCATAGTTATAGTTTGAGGGGGTTTGGATGAATACTGTCATGGGTTTTCTCTTCCAGTATGTACAGTACATGTTCTCTCAAATATCCCCAAACCTTCTTCCTTACATTCTTGTTGTAAATTGTAGTGCTCCTCATGATAACATCTATGTGCGCACATTAGAAGGAGATAATCTAATAAATCAATTCAACTTTTTTTGCTCCATTGAGAGGGGCAACACACACAGAGAGAGAACGAGAGACATCTTCGAACAGACATTAAGAGCCTGTGGAAAACCAATTCCCTTACCACCAAATTCTGGGGCAGCGACACTAGTTCTCCAGTGAAAATAATTTGATACACACCCACCCTCAATGGCTCGCGAGCTGTTGAGGTGAGCTGCTCGGCCATATCAGCAAGAAACGTTCTTGATTGTGGGGTAGGGCCGTTCAGTGGGCCTCTGTGAGGCTGTGACTCTTAACTAATATTGACTAAAGCTAGTGTTGGCACCTCCTAAATCATGTTCAATCCGGTCAACGACATATCAGCTGGACAAGGGGACTCCAGAGGGCAATCAATCTGCTGTCCTCTGCTTATACTGATTCCAGTTCCCTTTTCCTTGTGCCAATGTAACGGCCATCTGTTTGCACAGAATAATTTTGTCAGCCTATGACTTGAAGAAATATTTTTATCCCAACAATCGACCTGGTCGCCTTTTGCGCGTCATAAGGCACACACCCACTACTTACTCTTACCAGAGCCCATGCGTAGCTGACTTTCGGGGTGGGATAGTTATTTCTCGGAATCTCGGTTTCTCTACAGGCATGTCAACCAAATTCGGAATTCATGAAGTAATGTTTTTAGCTTCTCCGAATCAGAATACTACATGGCGATGGGGGAAAGGTCTAAAAACAAATAACCACCAGAGCTTCAAAATCAGAGCCCAAAGTTGGATGCAGGGTAACTACGGAGTAGTTACGGTGTTTGGACTCCGCCGTCCAGGGCTTGGTGCCTAAATTTCCCGATCTTGCTTAGCTTCCCTGCGAGCCGAGCCGGGCCCGTTAGTTGGCACTGGTAAGTAACTCATCCAGTCAACCTTTAATCGCCAATTTCTGGAGATTCAAAGCGTTAATAAATAGACTTGTTTGTGTTTGGAATGTACGAGTCACACGTGTACCAATCACCAGCCGGCTTCTGCCCATAGCCGCCCAGCCAAAATGCAGCGCCTGATGCGAGACCAGGGTCTCTGGCATTCCAGGGCCGGGTTCAGGCCCAATAAACATCCCCCAAGCTCTGTGGTCAAGCGCCAATGTCAGCCCATTGTACTGCACACAAGGCTGTGTTTCTAAAGTGCCTCGTCAAGCCCTTCAGTTATAAGGAAGATGGCCTTGCAACATATTTTCAGCATGAGTCGAGATCCCGAGTTTGTCCAGGCTTTGGATCTTACCTGTCTAGTGGCCTTGATAGTATTGGGGGTTTGTCTATTCGTTGTCAACAGCGATCTCTCGGATAGGGGAAAATTATGCCTACCAGGGCTTGGCTGAAGCGCCTTTGGGGGAAAAACCACCGGGCTAACATCACCAAAGATGCAACAACTGCTGTGAATGTCCGTTTATTCTCTCCTATATTTGGGGATAATTTTGACGTGCTCTCCACCTAGGCGAATACGATCCCAGAATCGCATATCCCAAAGTTGGATCCGGCTAACATTTCGGTCTTCGTTGCCGCGTCCACCACAGTCCTCGCAAACTCAGACAGTTTAGGGGAACCCAGTTCGAAACATACTCTAGAAGTTGTTAGCATACAAAACGAGGCTCCTAAGCCTATCCAGGACCTGAATTTGAATAGCCTCTGGGATGAAGCATACGATGAGCTTCGAAAGGAAGACGCAAAGCTTGTAGACGCCTATGAGCGAGACCTGCTTGCCATTCAGGACTTGGAACAGAGAGGTGTGTGTGATTGAAACTGCCCTTTACACAAGGACAAAGGAGCAGAGACCAATTAGCTATCCGGGGGGATTTTATTTTTAACTCCCCAGGCTTATCTTCTGAAAAATCCGAATATAAGCTAACGTGTGATGGAAATTTAGCACCTGAAGGCGACGATAGAGAGATGCAGCTTCAGAAACTACTGAATTCGAAGCTCCAGGACATTGAACACTCGCAAATGAGGATTTCAATACATGGAAAAGATGTTGTTATTAAAGATCAGGTTAGAAAAGTTGTGCACTCGATCCTTTCGGTGAAGGATTACATCGGCACTGTGGCCTCCGTAGAGCCGCATGCTGCGCTAGTATGGACGGGAGTAATGATTATTCTTCCAGTAAGTCACCATGTACCGAGCCATTCTCTACTTTGCTAATTGTTCCATTTGGCAGGCCATTGCAAATCCAATCACACAAGATGACGACGCTATGGAAGGTCTTGAATATATATCGGAACTTCTGGTTCGGTGTAAGGTAATGGAGGACACCTATCGTGAAAACCTTGCATGTACGCTTGCAGCCTCAAGCTCAGGGTAAAAGCCTCCTACTGTTAGCCATTAGTGTCCTTCTTGCCTCCCATTGAAGTAAAATTCCCGACCTGTGCTAATTCATTCACATAGCCCGCCAACATATCTGGTAGAATTAAATGCCTCCTTCAGAGCCCAGGCGATCAGCATTTACTCCCAGATACTGAAATATCAAATAAGCCTATCCCAGCAATACGCACGCCGAGGGCTATTCCGCTTCTTGAGGGACTGTGTAATTGCCGATGATTGGCAGGGTATGCTAGAAAGCATAAAAGCCACCGAGGAGGGCATCGACAAAGTTTTGGATACACTCGATAGCAGAGCCTTGAAAATGATAGGCGAGCAAATTGCTATTCTTCGAGACAACGCGGATGACGTCTTGAGCGTCTTGCTCGATACTAAAGCTAGTGTTGAGGTAAATATATCCCGTCGCCTTGTTATGCGTCTCATCATCACGACCCTATGCTGAATATGCGTTTTCTCTTCGTTTCAGAAAATCAACCAGTCACAATTGCTTGGAAAACTGCATCGTGTGGAGTATGCTGCGTTTAATACATATAACAAGGCAGATCGACCTCCCCCAATATGCTTAGAAGGTACCCGGGTTGATATTCTCCACGAAATTCAGCACTGGGGAGATGGCCATCGTGAGGAATGTATACTTTGGGTTAAAGGACTTGCTGGGACTGGTAAATCTACCCTCGCTCGCACTATCGCCCATCACTTCCACAAAAAAGGGAGACTTGGAGCAAGCTTTTTCTTCTCGAGGGGTAAGAAAGATCTTGGGGTTGCCACCGCAGTTTTGACGACTATTGCTGTCCAGCTAGCCGAGGCCTTGCCCGATTTGAAAAATGACATTTGCGATGTTATAGAACAACATGGTGATATTGGCCAGCAACCACTATATAACCAGTGGAGGAGACTTATATTTCAGCCTCTTCTCAGGTTAGATAGAAAGTTGCTGTTGCCCATTGTCTTAGTTTTTGTTCTTGACGCACTTGATGAGTGCGAAGGTGATGAGCACCTTGGCGAAATCCTGCAGCTCCTAACCGAGTTGAGAGAGCTGGAAGTTTTGCAGGTGAAAGTGTTCCTAACTAGCAGACCGGAACGATCAATCTACGCTAGTTTCCGCGAACTACCCGACATCGTCCATCATGACCTTACTCTTCACTCAGTCCCCAAAGCCGTCATCGAGAGCGATATCTCAATTTTCCTGAGACACGAACTAGAGAAAGTTAAAAGCATACGACGTATCGACGAACGCTGGCCTGGTGATGAGAGTATTCAAACTCTCGTTCAAAAGGCCGACCGTCTTTTCATCTATGCCGCGACTGTGTGCCGGTTTATAGGCGAATCTCGATTTCCAGAAAAGCGTATGGATGAAATCCTCCACACAGAGGTTATGAGCCGGTCGTCCACCAGCGAGCTTGACAGAATGTATTCGGAAATTTTAAATCACATTCTCGATGAAGGCAGCCACGAAGACAAGGAAGATATGGTGTTTCTGTTCAAGCAAATAGTTGGATCTCTCCTCGTCCTCGCCGAGGCCCTTTCAAGATCTACGCTGACTTCGGTACTTGACCTTTCATCAACGGATATTACGGAAATACTCGAATCCCTTCACTCTGTGTTGGATATTCCCGAAGATGAAAATTTGCCGATCCAACTGTTCCACCTCTCTTTTCGAGACTTTGTCTTCAGTGAAGAAAGATGTGCAAACCCTGCATTCACTATCAAAGAAGAAGTCGCACATGGTGGTTTGCTAAGCAAATGTCTCAAACTCATGTCAAAACATCTGAAACAAGATATGTGCGACCTTCGACACCCCGGGACCTCCGTTGCTGACGTGGAAAAAAGTACAGTGGAAAAGTTCCTTCCACAAAGTGTTCAGTATGCTTGTAAACACTGGATTCGTCATCTTGACAAAAGCCAGACTAAGCTCATCGACAATGGAGAGGTTCACATCTTCCTCCAGAAGCACCTTCTTCATTGGATTGAAGGTCTTAGCCTCATGGGGATTATATCGGACGGAATAGTCATGGTTAGACTTCTAGAGACGTTAGTTATGGTGAGTAACCTAAAACAAAAATTTTAGAGTGTCTTAGTAGCTGACGGGAAAAGCCAAAATCCGGGGCCAACTCGTCCTTGTTCTCCTTAGTTTACGATATGAAAAGATTTATCCTGAACTTTAGATCCGCCATCGAAATTTCCCCGTTGCAAATATATTCTTCAGCTCTTGTGTTTAGTCCGAAAAAAAGCATAATCCGCCAGCAATTCTGGGACCACCTCCCCCCCTGGATAACGGACGTTGTTTCAGGCGAGGAGGATTGGAGCCCTTCCCTGCTAACACTCGAGCATTCGCGTGCGATCGACGAACTATTCTTTTCTCCCGATGGCCAGCTTCTTATTTCGTCGGATATTGACACGGCTAAGGCATGGGATACAATGACTGGCGCTTTTCGAAGTGCCTTTCCCGATGTTTCGCAAAGTTACTTTGCTGGAGGGACAAAGAAACGGAAAGTGGCACTGTCACCCGACGGCAAATTCCTCGCTAGCACATCTGCTTTCGATGATAAGATCAGAATTTGGGATTCAAAGAGAGCTGTCATTCACTCCACTCTTGAAGGTCACGTAGGCCGTGTTAGTTGGATCGCGTTTTCACCCGATGGTGAGTATATCGCATCGACATCTGTGGACAAAAGCATGCGGCTATGGGAAGTAAAATCAGGTCACTCGAAAATCCTTTTCCGTGAGGAATCTAATTTGTCATTTGAAAAAGCTCAAGCCTTTTCTTTTGAAACCCTAGGTAACAGAATAACGTTCTCTCCAAACGGTGAATTCATTGCTGGATACAGAGATGACCATGACGATCATCAAGTTCGGCTCTGGGATGCGAAAACAAACTGTTCCCTTGGAACCCTCACTCATTCACACTGTATTCTAACACTGGAATTCTCTCATGATGGAAATTGCATTGCATCCTCATCCTTGGATGGTGCGGTAAGGATATGGGATCCACGCACGGCAACCCTCTGCGGAATTCTTACGCAAGTCAGATCAGGGTATCCATCTTGGATGTCGCCGTTTGCCTTTTCGCCGGATGGCCAATCAATTGCGTGTATATCACATGGATCAATCGAAGTATGGGATGTGAAGACATTATCTCTATACGGTTCCATTGGAGACAATACTCAGGTAGTAACAACATGTATGGCTTTTTCTCCAGACAGCAAGTTGCTTGTGACAGCTTCAGGGAGATACTTGAAGCTTTGGGATCCGCAAACCAAAACTCTACGTGGAATTCTTGCGGGGCATACATCGAACGTAACCACATTGAAGTTTTCATCCACCGGCCAACTTGCTTCCGGCTCCGTCGACCGTACCGTGAAGCTCTAGGATACGATCAATGTTGACATTCTTGATATTAATGAAACTCACATTTCTGAGCTGAAATTTATGGGCAATGGGCATTATGTCGTTTCCTATTCGACCGATGAAACAACTGAATTATGGGACCCGTCAACGGGCATCTCAACGTTCACTATTCCTGATTTTGTGGATTTTCGTGATAAAGTGGAGTTCTCACCTGCAAATAACCTTCTCGCTTACACGGACGATGATACGATACATCTTTGGAAATATGGTAACCGGGAAATTCTATGGCAGCCTCGTGGCGACGGATAGGGTGGTCAGAACAATCTCGTTCTCACCAAATGGGAATGACCTGGCGGCATCATATCAAAACCATGCTATCATCATTTGGGACTTAACAGTAAAAAAGAGGCGGTGTGTTCTAAAAGGCCATGTGAATAGGGTTAATCAACTCGCATATTCCTCTAACGGTCGCATTCTTGTCTCCGCTTCAATGGATGCTTCGGTGCAGCTCTGGGATCCAGCAACCGGCGGGTCAATCGGCGTCTTGCAGCGACGAGCGGGCCCAATTTTGGCCATGACAATTTCCTCTGATGCCCAGACCATCATTTCTAAATCAGCTAGCGTTATTACAGTCTGGGACACAAACACTAAACTAATCAAAATGGAATTTAACATGATAGATAAACAAGTGGTCGCCAATGCCCAATCACAAACTCTATCGCCCTCATTATGTGCACATCTTGATATGCTTCCCTTGGCCGCATTCGATTGGAACGAGGACAAGTTAGTCTTCCGGGTTGGCACTGTTTGGGTGCAAAAGCCGTGGGTGGTTTATCAGCTACAAAACGTTCTCTGGCTTCCTGGACAGTACCGTTCCCCTAGTTCCAACAGCATCATGAGCATCCACGACAATATAATTGCACTGAGGGGCCAATCCAAACCACTGATGCTTGTTAAGCTTGACTTAAAGTCGATACCATCTCGTGAGTGAGTTTTTCCTTTAGCTTTTTCGCAAACCGCTTTGCGGCGCGTATTCTCAGACATACCTGAGACAAGAGAGGACAGGATGAATACTAACACAGCAACAGCACCTGTCTCACTAGAAGAGCAGCGCCATTTGTATTTACATGACCAATAATTTCTCAATGAACTCTCTGTCAGTATGTCGAACGAGCTCGCGGAGCACACCAGCGAATAGGCATTATATCCATTATGCCACATGAGTGTCGATTTTGCCCAGCGTGAACAAGCGAGTGGAAGAATTGATGAAGGAGAGGATCAATTCGAGGCGACGTTGAGCACATGGAGTAAAAGTAATTGTGCGTCTATCGTATCTATTTTCATTTCAGAACAGCAGCCTCTGCAAATGAATTTCATAGCATCTTGGTGGCATTGTCCGGGAGCTTCTGCATAAAGAGGATTGAGTGCGAGCTAGCAATTTTTGACCACAAATTGTAGTTAGTGAGACCATTAATAGGGATATCAGACTCGGTAATGATGGAGTTACCAAACGACGATAGGATCTTCTAATTCGGATCTAGTAGTATTTTGACAAAATCTGATTTCTCCTCAGAGTGGAACTGTAACTTCGTTGACTTCACAGTCGCTGTTTGTACTAGACTTGGAAATGTAAATCTTGCTAATGTGGTAAGGCACTAGTTAGATAACCGCTACGCTGCTGATGGGCATGAGCCAGCTCATTGGCTAGGTGGTGAATAGCGGAATTCGAAGAAATATTGGTCTCATGACGCAGGCCAAAGTGATACGCTGAGATTTGCTGTATTTGAATAAAGAGAAGAAGCATATTGGGTGGTTTGGGAAATCGAGATGAGGAAGGCCAGCGAAGGGAGCCGCACCTAAATGCTGGGGTGAACCGGCGCTCGCGTGCTCAGCATGCAAATATCTGTAGGAAATTCCCAAACTATAGAATGGATAGAGAAAGAATAAGATCCGCCCGAAGTGGATATATCAAAAACCGAATAGTAATCTAGAAATTTCCGTCGCAAATAAGCAGTAACTTCTCTCTGGCTAGAAAATAATGAACGTTGGCGGACAAGACCAGCTAAGGAGAAATACAGGTATCAAAACGCCCAAATGCCCTAGAGATAGAAGACATAGGCGTCAAAGTAACAAACGCATAACTGGGAAAAGCTTTGGAATGGATACAATACAGACAATATTCCAAAACCCTGTCGGTTCCGTTGTAAAAAGTAAATCATAGTACAATCATACCCACAATCAATCGTCATGAACTTAATCCGAAGTGATAAACGATAAACGTAATGCTCCACCTCCGATGTACTCTCTTTAGCAATCAGAGCACGCTGGTATGCATAGTTCATAGGGTGCGCATACTATGCGATCCAACGTAATTCCACTTTTGCTTACACAATCATCTGCGCAACGCCCTGACCACCAAGCGTCTTGCTGCCCATGAATTCTTGGTTTGTAACTCCAGCTAGCCCATAAAAAATGGCTGCTATCGAGAGAACGACCGCAGCAGCGATGAGGCTGGACGGGCCTATAATTAAGCTCAGCCATTGAACAGCGGCGAGGATGATGTACATCAGAGCTCGCATGTAGTTCGTCGTGAACCGTTTGATAAAGGCATCGAATTTAGATGACGTCGGGCAAATTCGCAAGAGAAGAGGTATTTCAACGAAAATTATGACAAAGGACGAGGCTCTATATGGTCATGTCAGGAAAACGGGAAAGAAAATGGAAAGGGTCAACATCGCCACAAAACTTACAGGCAAATTATGCTGAATGGTATGACTTTATGGAAAATATTTGCAATTCCTAGTGCGAAACATAGGATTATGCATAGAACGCCAGTCCTATTTGCAGCGGAGTTAGTTTGCAATTCAGCAGCTGGCTCCAAGTTTCTCAAAGCTTAATGCCCCAATAACGGTTCATTAATTAATATAGATATATCTCTTCACCACTCAAACAGTCGATCCATTTCCACCATGGCATTCCTAATGCGTAAACAGATATACCCGGCACTGGTTGGGTAAAACGCTTATTGTCATAATTGGGTACTAACCATTGTCCATAGATGCCTGTTCGCCGTTAGTTTATACCATCGCACTATAGTGACGGGCGAAAGTTCAAAATGAACTTACTAAAATTCCTCGACTTAAACTCCTCCGCGAGTGTCATTTTGACGAATGTATAGAGTTCGGCCGGAAGGGGACGGAATCTAGTTGCCCGTGGGACTATTTGCTCAACTCAGGCTCGCCGTCAAGGCTCCAGGATCTAGCTAAGACTTGATATAGGCTTTGGGAATACCTCCTCCTTGAACCGGCTGGAGCTGGTTGGAATGGAGAGAGGACGGACGTTCGCAAAGACCGATCAGCTACAAGTTTGTGTTGTGCATTAGATGGATGACAGGAAATAGCTAAAATGGGTTTCTCTGATGGGGATGAAGCAGATATCCTGGACGAACAGTTAACCGGCTGTCATTCATTCGACACGTACCAGAAGATTCAATATATCAAAGTTGAAGGAGGAGAGCGAGCGCGGAGTGCGTGCGTGGGTCAGGATTTTAGCTTGATTTATGTCTCGTTTGTCGCTCTTTAACCAGCTGTTCGGCCGAATGGGGAAACAAAGCAGATCGTCTCGGAGGTTGTTTCAGCTTGGCGCCCTTTGATTTAAGAAAGGGAGCGGTAGTCTGTTGGAAAACTATAGGGGAAAACTATAGGGGAAAACTATAGGAGTGTGTGGGAAGGAGTTTGACACGATGAAATGAATTGAATGTATAGAGTGGTGAAGATGGTTGGGTGTTCATGCCTGATAAGGTCAGCCTGTTCAATTTTCTGTTTTGGGATGCCAAGACCATTTCGCCCGTTGCTATGGCGCATAACTTGGCACTAGGCTGCTGTATAAAATTGTGTGCTCCTTGGTCAGCCCTACCATAACCGCCCCGGACAGATGCTCATAATGAATTGGCTAAAGGCAGCACTGATCCTTAGTCAGTCCTCAAGTTTTAAGGCTGCGGCTGTGGCTGTGGCTGGGGTTTTGTACTAAATAAAACGCGTGTCGATTTACCCCCAAAAAAGAAACGAGCTCATTGTGGCGCTGCCAAAAGGGGTTGACGACTGACTATTTGGAGCAGGACTAGACCTCCTACCTATTACCACGATCTGTGAACGAAGAAATGATATAATGGATTATCTTTTTGATGTTGCTTCCTACTATTTGCGCCAATTCCCTGTGGTCTAAATGAAATAGAAATGGATATTATCCACAACCGAGATGGTAACCGTATGCATTCTTCCTTTGGCAGGAGAGGAGACATTTAGTTAACTCTGCACTAGCCATATTTCCGATATACACACTGAACAACACACCAGCTGTACCGTTGTAATCTCGGTAGTATTGGAAATTATACCCCTCTAACTCCCCCATCGAGCACTCCACAGCTTCCATTATGGTATCGTTCGGTTGGATTAACGTTTATTGAGGATAGACAAGTCTGAATACATCATTGAAAACGTAATAGCTTCCTGTTCCATCGGGACGGAGATGGAAGAGTTGGGAGTAGTTCATGGGCTTTGTTTCTGCATCAACCTATTATTTCACAATTGCTTCCGCGTCAGCAAAGAGCCGGGAGACAAGGAAATTGAAAGAAAAAGGGTTCAATCTTACCATCAGAGCGCCGGTCACAAGGACTACAACCCCACCTTCTGCGGTTGGTTGAGCGTCGACTGTCGACTGAACGTGTTCAACTTTTTGAAACGGTAGACCCTATTTCTCCGGTATGAGTAAGTTCTGACAAGCAATAAAAAGCCGTTCTAGACATTGTTGCAGACTGACCATAAGCTGCTCCATAATGGCGTTGGTGCCTTTCACGCGAGAGGTTTCGAAAGTCAACATTGACTCCTCACGCTAGTATTCTTATTATCAGCAAACGCCGTTCCATGGATTTAGTTTGGGCTTCAACACGTACGTAAAGCAGGTGAAGTTTGTCCCGCCCTTTGCCCTCTTCATCTCCTTTACCATCAAAAGTGTCATAATAAAACTTAACGAATTGCTCTACTTAGATTAGCTAGATGTTTCCACCAAATCTCAAATCTATCCAGTTGGCGGGAGACAGGGACCGGTAGGGAGGATGGGGCTGGCATACCAGCAACAGCTTGATAGTCTAAGCAGAGCGAGTTGGGTTAGTTATGATGTGACAGGTTCTCTCAAACAGACAAAACATTGGATGAATGCCGATAAGGGAGGGGGGTAAGGAAGAGGAGGGGTAAGGAAGAGGAGGGGTAAGAAAGACAGTGAAAAAACCAGCAGCGCGAAGAGTAATAAACTTACCCGCCATCTTGTCTAGGATCGATCGCAAAACCCCTCTGTATCACGCCTATGTGATTAAATCTCTGCCGATGATGGATGGTTGAGATTGCCTTCCGAAGAATAGAGTTGCGGTGGGTTTTTTTTTGGCGGGAGGGGGAATACTTTGCTTTCAAGCGAAAACAAACATGACTAAAAAGGGGTTAGCTTGGCATTACGTGGGATGGGAAGCTAAACCGATCTGACCAAGCAAGAATGTTCACACTCGCAAGATTTTGGGGAGGATTAAGTATAGAATTTTGAAAATAAATACCTCGTCGCATAATCCTTCAGTATTATAAATAGCATATCTGAGATACATGAAGTGTGGCAGCCTGAAATAGGACGCATCGGGTATCAATCATTAGACCACATTGAACAGAAACATCAGACGCCAAGGCAGCACTCAAGAAACTCAGGGAAAAGGAGGGAAAATGGGCAAACAATAATGGGCATTAGTTGGAATCAGAGTCCGCAAACATATCCTCTGCCTTGGGTCGATGACGCCGTGGGGCTGGTTGGGCGTCATGCTCGGCATGTTGACTGTGACGGGCATCACTGGCAGTTTGATCGCCCAGCGAAGATACATCTTGAGTAGCTTGGTATCCGCTCCCATCCATGCCATTTTCTTCCAGCTCCTTAGTTACGACATCTTCCAAATCGCTGTCCTCCATTGGAACGCCGTCGATGTCATCATCCATAGGCTCCCCATCGACGTCCTCGTCATCGGGCATAGGTACACCATCGTTATCAACATCCATTTTCTCGCCTTCTAGAATGTTCGCTGCGTTGTTTGAATCCACAGCAGGTTCATTGGCATCATCTTCGACCGTTCTCCATCGACTCTTTCCTTTGCTGCCAAATACGCCTGTCGCTTTCTCTGCTTCGGCACGCTTTTGTTCTTCTAGCTTTTCTTTCTCCGTAAGGGGCGGCTTTTCAAATACTTGGACGAAGTGTTCTTGGCTTGATTGAGGGAAAACACACCAGCCTTCCCATAGACTTAAAAGGCTGCTAATACTTCTTCTCCATTTCTCAATCTTCAGTCTACCCCACCCGAGCTCCTTTTCCAGGCGACCAAGATGTTCGAAAATTTTATGTGTTTTTAGAGATGATTCGAATAGTTGTCGATATCTCCAGGCATGTCGGACCCCACTTGTAGACGACGAAGACAGGATGTCAGAGATCAGGTATAAGCCTACCAGCTTAGCAGCCGAAGTATCCAGGTTCTCTTTAGATGATTTTTTCGGTAAAGACTGGGCCGTTTGCTTTTCATGCTCCCCAGAGTTGGCCTCATCACCATCGTCAGGTTTCCCGCCACGAAGTTCTGTCTCCCGTCGTTGGCGTTCTGGGTTAGCATTGGTAAAAGCAAGCGGGCTGGTAATATTAGAAACGATCATATCCACCACTTCATCGGCGCCACGTCCGGCATGTCTAATCGCAAAGGAAGTAATCCGAGCGACATCACCTCTTCGCAACTTCGAATTGGTAGTAGGGAGTTTCGCGAGCAAATGTGCGAGTTTTGCTTTTTGAAGCGGGTTCAAGTGACCGATACCGTCGGTATTGCTCTCTTGGGCTCCAGAATCGAGACGCCTATCATCCTCTCTGTCAGAGTCATCCTCCTCTGAAGAATCATAGTCTTCATCAGATATGAACTCCTCTATTTTTGTAACGTATTCAAACTGTAAATGATTTTCCGGGGGTACCCAAACAGGGCCGCTTTCGAAAACAGATGCAGGGGTAGGCCGCATTCTTGAGTGTCTTCCCCTAGCTCCCATTGCGCCAGTCAAGATATCCCATAGTTTCCACCTGTACCACACACCACCTGGGCTCCTTGAATCCCATATCCAAGCCCATTTTTCGTCTTTCTGAACTTCGGTCCGACTCATGAGGAGTGCCTCAAACTCGGGTCCGTATGTTAGGAGATTCTCCAGGGTCTTGTGAATAAGCTTCAGTTGCTTCAGATCTGATGGAGGCTTGACCTCGACTTGGAGGGTAGATCCACCTCTACCACCATAACCTTGTCCGTACGATGATGGTGGTGCAAAGCCTCCACGATGACCGCCCGACGGGCCGCCACGACCTAAATGGCCCCCTGGACCTTGGTTTATTGGCCGTGCTCCGAATGGCTTGGAAGTCGAAGTGGTTGATCCACCCATGACTGGCATGGTAGAGTTGATGGCGGCCGAAGAGAGGTGTCGTGAAATTGACAGATAGTGACCCCATCCAAGATATTTGTTTTGCAATGAGCTGACAACAGTATCCATCTCAGTAGCAGCTGTTTCTTTCGCCAGAGTAATAATCGCAGACCATACTCGTCGCTCTCCAGTCCCTTGGGAAGTTGAAGGTAAAATCTTAACGTTATCCACCACAAGAGCGTGCGATACAAGGGCCTTGACGGCTGCCGGAGACGTTCCCGGTGGCAACGATGAAAGATGAAGGGTGGGTTTAGCTGCGGCCCTTTCCGCTTCTTTCTTGTCTGCAAGTTTATCCTCCTCGTCATCGGAAGCCTGAAAAACCGCGGCTGCATCAACATGGGTAGCTGGGGAGCTTTCAAAGCCAAAAGGACCATGCGCCGAGTCTCTCTCCTTGTGGGATGGCTGTATCGCCTCAAACGGACGTTTTCTCGAACCAAAAGAATGTGCACCTCCTAGGCAGTCGGGTCCAGGCCTCATCGTGCTCGACGTGAAGTGTCGCTTTGAAGGGGCGATGGAGCCTCCCGAATGTACACCGCCTCCACGTCCATATGAGCCTGTTCTGCTGCTGGCGCTAGGGCCCGTAGATGTATCAGCATCATTCTGGAATGACTTCACGAAATCCTCGTAAACTGCCTCGGTCTCTGCTTTTTCCCTTGCACGTTTGGCTTCGGCTTCGGCTTTTTGGCGCTCAAATAGGGATTTTTTCGCTGGGGCGGACAGTTTGGACGATAGATCGGGAAAACCTTTGACTTTCGAATCTTCCGGCATTTTGTAATGCGGGCTAGGTAGCCCAATTATGGTACCAAAATCGTCTGCGTCGTTTCACTGTTCAAAGCTAAAAGCTCTTATGTTGCGGTTGGTGATGATGAGCTTGAGGTGATGGTTCGGCTAGACTTGCTGGTTCCCGCGGCGCTAAATAAGCGCCAAACCCCTCCACTCGCCAGACAAAAGCACAAGAGCGCTACCTGGATATAACTACGCGTAAATCGCGTTCAAGAATTTGAGCAAGAAAGGCATCTTAGTTACCGTGTTGGAACTGAAAGTCGTCCCAAATTAATTGTTGAAGATGACTACTCCTTCACAAATTCAAGCGTTGCTACGCTTCCTTTCCCAAGATTCAAAGCTACCCCTGGCCCTGGCCATTACAAAGGCGAAATCACTCCAAAAGGCTAATCTACTCACGTATGCATGCAGAGCACAAACATATGTTTCATATACATACTCCTTTTTGTCGACGCTAGCTAACATCTTAAGCTTAGCCCGGATGATATCCTGAAGAAAGATCTTGCATCGCTTCACTCCGTTTTGGGAGAGGAACAAGTGGCAAAGCAGGTCTTGAATGCTGCCAGGAGAGCTAAGAAGCGTGTCCACGAGGCCGACAGCACTGGCTCACCTGTGAAAAAATCTAAAAAGACCAGCTTAACCTCGGAAACGTCATCTCCCTCTCTGCTCGAGTCGGCGCTGACCCTCCCATTATCGTCCAACATAGAAGAGATATCTTCAGTTGTCCTTATTACAAATCGGGCACCTCTTGTCCTGGCATTTGCAGTTGTGTTGTTGAAATATACCATGCCAGAACAGCCTTTATCTAGCAGGCTGAGCCTGGCCCAAGCAGTCGTCAGCGCCAACAGCCGATCAAAAGCTATTAGCCTTGGAATCGAGACAGGAAAAAGCGCAGAAGACGAAGGATGGGCAGGTAGACAGCCTACCGTGAAAGTCCTCGGAAGAGAAATCCCCGTGTTAAAACGATGGGGTTACAACTGGCAAGAAGAATCCCCGTCGGAACAGACCACCGAGATCGCTTCTATTGTGGAGAAATCTGAGAAGGAGAACAGTGAAAACCACCGCCTAGGAGGTTCTGACGAACAGCCCGCTCTATGGGGTTTATATCCAGAAGCTTTGAAAAGATCAAACGCGAACACGCCGGGCCCGTGCCAGATCAGCTCAGTACTCCCAATTCACAACCCAGAGCCAGCCCGTGAGTATTTATTGAGATCATTTACGTTACAGAAGTCAGCCGATCCGAGCAGTGGGAAAGCGAAGAAGAAACCCTCTTCAGATTCGATATCTGAAAAGGAGAAAAGCCTTGCTCTTTTACTTGGTGCAATTGATCTCCTCTGCCAATCATGGGCGTCTGTGCTTAGCAAAAGCGAAATGGATCGACGAGCTTGGTCCTGGTATGTTGACGTTCGCCCAGATGTTCAGCACGGTGTCGGGGGTTGGGGCCAGAAGGGAGTGGTTCAGCTCTCGAGAATTCTCGATCTGAGGCGAAAGGGATGATTTTACGGTCGAAAGTCATAGCAATAAACAGCTAAACAGGAATGACGCGCAAGCATGCTCACAGCGCGTACCCCTACCCTAAGTGAACCCATCTTGCTGCAATCACTTTATCGATTTTCGAATTTTCGAATCGTCTGCATTTTTTTTGTCTGCCTACACCTACGGCAGACGATGACTGTCAGTAGTAGCTTTACAGCTTTCTCCTTCGTTGCGAAATCAGACGCTTCTTGGCGATCTCGGATCAGCGAGCATAGCTAGGGCTAACCTTTACCCGGTTTCACACCCCCCTCGAACCGCCAGTACGAGCAGCAGTTCGTGTCCAGAATAACAACCGATTCACCTGCGCAGCAACACCGCTTGCTTTATCTACAGCCGTGACAAAGACGAGAAATACACGACCAACCTTGGTTGGAAACGCCCCTGCATTTACTTCCTTGTAAACCATCCAAGTGACTCCCCCTATCTAGCAAACCATAAATTGAAATATTGTGGCGGACTGTAGCACCAGCAGTGAGCAAGATTATATTGGCAGTGGCAGCAGCAGCTTGACAGCAGCTAGATATATTCATATTTTGATGTTTTCAATGAAGGATGTAACTACTACGGAGTACACTGTACAGAGCTCGGATAATAATCATCATCATTCCCAACAGCCCTCCGCAGCCAAGATTTGCAATGGATAAATATACCCACACCATTTCTATAATACACCAAGATTTGATTTTACAAGCCCTTCAGATAGTGCAATTTAATAATTACATGGTGGTTATTAACATCCACCTTGTACTTGGCAACTAAGCAATACGCAGTAATAGGATTTTTGTTGCGCCAAGGATTTGTTGCGCGCAGTGCAGTGGTTGCAAAATCCGTCTATTATTATTTGATCGAGCTTTCTGAATTTTTAGCCTATGCACTTCACAAGGCTGGTAAAGACTAAGAGCAACAAAGGCTCTCTGAACATCTGGCTGAGCCAGGAAAAAGAAGCGATCATCATGACAGACAGATCTCTGTTCTTTTTGCGGAGTAGATCAACGGCAATACATACAGCGTAGATTTCTCTGAAGTTATCGGTGCATAGGCTGCTTGCTTTGCAGCTTGCTTTGCCTTGCTTATGCTTATGCTTCTGGCGGCTGTTGTGTCGCTGATATTGATTGTTTCGGTTGTCGGGTTTTCGAAATGTTTGTTTTTCTTTTTCTTTTTTTCTTTTTTTTTGTGGAACATCATTTTAGAACACGGGCAAGAAAAGCAGATTGACGTAGAGTGAATCTGAACGGATTTCTTCTCCTGTCTCCTCCGTGCTGAACCAACCTATATTTTTGAGAATGCATGCGATCAGTCATCCCCGAGACTTTGCCGAGGAACAAAAATGGATTTGACTAAAAGTCGGATGGTAGGTAGAGGAAAACTACCGACGTCGTCGGTTGGATAAAAAGAGGAGAAAGCTGTAAAGGTTCTCCTGGTGCCGACCGGCGACAGATGGACAGCACAAAACCTTATTTCTGACATGTCTCTGCCATGATGTTTAGGTCTGGTTGAGAAATAACACGGAGTCTATTATTTGCCCAGCGGCCTTCCTAGGAGAAAGCTGATTATTGTTCTTGACATGGTTCAGCCCAAGCCTGCGTGATGTCTTCCTTTGTTTCTTGGTTCCCTTAGCCTGTTTGAAGGAAGGATAGTTCTCGGGAGTTAGAAATGGGATTGGATGACAGTGGTGTGTATCGTATCCTGGGCGATTTTAACCTGGAGGGTGTGTGAGGGAAGAGTGGGGATGGGTCAGAGATGCAGGCCCACCAATCTGGGCTAGTCGTCCTTGGTCGAAATATGGACAAGTTAACCTGGGGACGATTTGATTTTTCTGCAAGCCAGTAGTATTTTGAGAGCAAGAAAGGTGGCTGACATCCGGTGAGTAGGCTGGTTGGTTGTTGTTCGCTCGCATCAAGAAGTACCAATGCAAAAGATAGAGTTTGCAGATGAAAAACAGTCGCGCTTTGAATATTTATGACAGCAGCCGCTGTAACCAACCTCACTCAATAATAAATAATGTCAAAGGAATCACGTTCTGATATGGTACTCCGTAGGTGATTCGATATTAGGGAAGTGCGGAAGCTAAAATGAAACTGGCAATGGATCCATCCTGAGACGCTGTTTGGGCACATGGTACCAGAGATAGCCGAGTGAGTGTGGTTCTTCAACGCGTTTTTTCCTGTTTAAAAAGGGTGACAAGAGGGCTTTCCCGCTCTATCACCTTACTTTAATCAATGCCCTGGTACAGGTCGATGAAGCCTGCACAATCCTGCATCTCCCAAGATAATGGATGACACCAAGAATAATGCTGACCACTTTTGATCAGGGTTACGGTCTGTGGTTGTATGGTGCAGTTAGCACCAAGGTCCCCCATCTGTGGCGGGTTATTTATTCGGCTGAGGAAGCAGTCAGAAATGCACGGCCAAAAACACCAATCCAATGAAAGGAGGGATTTTTTTATTTTTTATTTTTTTTTAGAGAGAGAGAAAAGAGAAGAGAAGAAAGAAACTCGCGACTTTGGAGATTGTAACCATACATGACATGAATTATTCCACCTTACATAGTTAGTTAGTAGTAACTAGAGGTGATGGATGATTTGGAGATATTAATAATTATACCTTTTTTATATCAACTATTCAAGAACAGTACAGTACTCTACATAATAGTAGTAATAATAATAGAGGTCTCTACTTATTATTATTATTTACATAGTAACTTACGGAGTAGAAGGGCTTGTGGCCGTTCCTCAGGCAAAGCCACTGCTCGCCCAATCACATCCATGGATCACTGGCAATCAGCCCGTCTGGCTCCCTTGCCCTGTCCGAGTTCGTCTCTCCTCTCCTACAACAACCAACCCCCCAACCAACCCTGACTCCACCCCGTCCACCGCCCACTTCTCCCTCGCTGCCTCCCTCTTCCTCCCATCGCAATTTTCTTCCGCTCTCTTTCCCTCCTATCGTCGACGTCTTTTGTCCTTCTTTACTGCTGCTTCTCGACTGTCTCTCGCTCCGTTGCTTGTGCCTGGGCGTGGGTTTTGGGGTGGTGTTTTGTGGCACTGGATAGGAGGGGATCGCTTCCCCAGTGGGCAGTGCACACTCACTATGTCTGGGCGTGCCCTATCCCCATCACCAGAAGAAATTCACGATCGCTCCTTTTCAGCTCGATCTCATCGCCGGCAATCTTCCCACTCCGCTGGCCGTCATTCCGCTGAACACTCTCCCATCACTGACGTCTTCAGTGATGCCTTTTCTCTCGAGCCATTGGAGTCGTTTGTTGATTCAGATGTCGCGATAGACCGTTGCGAACAATCCGACCACCCTTCATCGAACTCATCAACCACATTGGACGCCGAGGATGGTCTGTCCTCACACCTAAGTCCTTTTCGAGACTCTGTTGCCTCCTTCCAGTCCCAAATGTCGCAACGATCGGGGTCTCCTGAACCTGAACCGATACCTGAGCCTGAACAGTCCGCTCCAAGTCGTGCCTCCACGAGCGCCTACAATGCCGTTTCTTCATCTATTACCCGTCACCCGTCCTCTGCCTCATCGACTACCAATCCTCATTCATCCGTGGCGCATCGAAGTATTAGTACCTCGTCGCGTTTCTCGATGCCCAGAGCCCTAAGCCCGTATACCGGTCAGACAATGCCCGCGCATCCATATGCCATGTACCCTCAAGCCACCGGGTTGGGTCGGTCATCATCTACCTCATCCACTTCCACTGTACGGCCTGTAGAACGGAATAACGTTGAACCAATGGCACCCCAGCATCCATATGCCATGTATCCGCAAAATACTGTCCCAGAGGAAGAAGATACGGAGGTACACTCACCAATCCCGGTTGGCTTCCCTGGCCGTGAGCAGGCGTTCCAGTCCCGCGGAAACCAAGGCGCGAATGAAGTTGGAGATATTGTCGGCGTAGACGGCCATGCTGAGCAATTGCCGCCTTATACGAGATATCCAGATGGATTACCTCAAAAATTTGGCGCGCATGAATATGTCAGCCCCCCCCCTCCGCAACCGTTGGCTCATGCGCCAATATCCCCAGAGTCGGAAGTATCATCGCGAACCCTTTTGGATGAAAATAGCGCTAGGCGAGAAAGCGCTCCTCCCGCCGGAGAACCTCAAGCGGACGACCCAAGTGGCAGTAATAAGGAACAACTGGCCCAGACAAGGAGAACACGGGTGTGTTGTGGTCTTCAAATATGGGCTATTATCCTCATTGCCATCGTTGTTTTGATTGGAGCAGTAATTGGCGGTGTTGTTGGAGGTGTAGTTGGAAACAAGCGAGGGGAGAAAGCAGGCGGAGCAAGTGCTAGTTCCGCATTAGGTGGTGGACGGTGTGTATATCACTGATAATCTACCAGTTCACCCTCCCCCTTGTGTTATTTTTTTTCCGCCTCAAGCTAATATTCTCCTAGGCCTACATCCGTTTTTGTGACGGTAACGGCCACCACGATGTTGGATGCCGCACATTTAACGACAACCCCTACGCTTCTCCCAATTCCTACTGGCCAATTCCAAATACCTGCAGCTTCCTTACACCGCTCACCAAACAACTGCGTCAATGCCGATGAGCTTTCGAAGTCATGGCAGTGCATGCGCAAAGGTGCCTTTTCCTGCAACCTCTCAGAGGCGCCAGATGGATCTAAAAGCCTCCATCTCCAACCTTACGAGCGGGGTGGACAATTTGTATATGGTGCCCAGCCTCCAGTCCTGGAGGAAACGAATTTCGATCTCAAATTGATGCTCGATAAAACGGAACCAGAATTGGGCCCAGCCCTATTCTTTTTCACGCCATTTGATAAACTTGTGATACTTCATGAAGATGACTTCCCTACTGCCTCAGGGCAAGCAGTTGATGGGACTGTGTTCCGTCACCGCGCAGAAACTACACCACCCGTATTGTCAAAACCGAGTGATAGGCCTTATTTTTGTTGGTGGAATAGCACTTATCTAGAACTTTTCATTTACGTCAACCACCCAACCTCTAAGTTTTTGACAACAACAGGCCAATATACCTCAACCCAGACGTCCACAACGTTTACGACCGCAGCGGTACCTCCCGCTCTCGACGTGCGTGGACTTAGATCAATTCTTTTGGAGACTCCTAATGGTATGCCCCAGGAATACCCTCGCATGATCAAATTGGAAGAAAAACGATCTTCCACGGATGGAATTCCTCCATATTGCGAGCAGATGCAGGTGATGGATGACGGAACGATATCAGGCCCACTTGGGTCTCGAGTTCCTATTGACGAAATCGAAACAACGCTATCCAGCAGGCGTAATAATGATAACCACCTTGATTATCACGGCGACGATTGCTTTTGCCAATGGATCGTTCGTTAGCGCCTGCTAGAGAGTGGAGGAGGCATTGAAGAGCAAAATAAGGCGTTTGGGTTCTAGGGGAATAAATCAATCCCCTCTTTGCTGGCATTTCACATATAGTTGGTTTTTCAGGCATTGGCGTTTTATATGCTTAGGGTATATTTGGTCAAGGGTTATATCTCCTTTTTTTCCCTCCTTGTTTCTTTCTTTTAACATTTTCCGCCACCTTTCTTCGCTTATTAGTGGGTTATTTTCGTTGTGAATTTACTTTCCGATTATCATGTTGTGACGATTTATCGGAGAAGTTTTTTATCACCACTGCCACCACCGCCCATTTCTTCTGTTTTTACTTTCACCTTCTTCCGTCATACTATATATATATACATGTACACATGGTCCTGGAACCTACCTATATAGGCCACTCGGGAAAATGAATTCCACCACATTTGAATAACTCAATTACCCTGAGCATCTGTCTCATTTGTATAGGCACAGACCCGAAACGCACCGCAAAAATACACATACACATTCACAGAGGCACTCTTGTACATACCTGACATCTAGTCATATATGTTTCTTTCTCTGTTATACACTTCTATTTCATTTTATCTCTTGCCTCTTCACTGCAGTACATTTTTTGCTCCTCAAGACTCCGTCAATGGCAACAACCGACACACACACACACACAGAGAGAGAGAGAGACATGGTCTCAAGAAAAGGACGATGTTGTAATACTCTATCGTCAGGACTAGTACTCCGTAGGTTAGAGAGATGTGATGACGACCAAGGGACCACTGGCTCAGCGTAGAGGAGGGCAGCGATTTGTACAGTATATAAAGCCGGTATTAGCTGCGGGACTTAGCAGGCTAGTATGCTAGGGGACTGCAGGAGTTATTGCGGTTTTTTTGTAAAGCGGAGTTTGCAGTTTTCATCCACGGATGCGCTGGCGGCTGACGATTCGTCCGGATTCTGGTTTTCTGGGGTTGGGGCCCCCGCCCGGGGGGTTGGGGGGTTGGGAATGGCTTCTCTGAATGGTATTTTGAATTTTGATGGTATTTTGATAGATCTCCCTCCTCCCACCCTCAGGGCCATTGGCAGGGGGAAAGGTTTCTTTAATAGCTGCAGGTATATCAGCTCTGATTTGATCAGTCAAAGGGAGCATTAGAAGAGAACTTGCATCAGTTTGTCAAAAATGCAAAAATATAACGGGATGAGAAATAGCTCGAACAAGTCCTACTCCGTCAACACATTTACGATGAAGACATGCAGATGAAAAGATCTATTTTTTATTTAAAGAAATGAAGATGAGTTCAGTTTGCAAGGGCTAGTCTATTAGTGTCTGGGAGGGGGCCGGACTTATGTACTCCGTATCAAGTGGTTAATTCCAGAGGCAGACCTTACTCCGTAGTATGGAGTATATTTGCATTTCGCGCTTGAAGGTGAACATCACGTGTGTCGGAACCCCTGACCCCCTTTTTTTTATCTCAGCAAGCTCAGACGCTTCTCCAGATATCCATTGCTGTTTTCACACTGGATTAGACTGGCCGCTGGGACCATGAATTTCATTTTTGGTCCCATTTGGTCTGGTCCCATACATTTCTTGGCATGAATCCTGCTGGGACTAGCTATTAAAAAAACATGTAAAGTGACTATATATCAGATCTTAAAATGAAATCATGACTTGAAAAAAATGAGAAAATGATCTTATTTAATCTCATTTAGTCTCATTCTTAGTATAAAGTTACTATTTTTAGATATTTTAAGGTATTTTTTAGACTATTTTTAATTTTTTAAAAAGTAACACTTTTTAATAATACTTAAATAAGATTTAAAATTATTTAAAGTAATAAAAATAATTTAAATTGAGAAGTAAAAATTATAATCTTATTTAAAAAATATAATAAAAGTAGATAGTAAGTCTCACTGAAACAGTATAAGACTATTATTTAATGTTAAAACTATGTAATAAGATTAGTTAAATTAATAATAAAACTATTAAAAAATCTGATTCTAATCTTAGATATAGTTATACAGTCAGTCTACACTGAATTAATAATTATATTATAAGCTAATCTTAAATAAGTAATAAGCTAACTTAAATAGTAAAATCAGATTATATAAGTAATAATATCTTACAAAGTATCTGAGAAGAAATAGTTTCTAATTATTAGTAATAGTAAGTTAGTAACACAGGAATAATTTACTCAGTATTCTAAGTATGAAAGAGAATTTTAACTTAACTTCATAGATTTATCATTTCTATATTATCTTAAAATCTTAGAATAATAATATTCTTACAATGTATCTGATTTTTATATTCATATCTTAATAAGTTCTTAGAATAGAAGTATTATCTCAAAGTTGACTAGTGTGTTTTTAAACATAGAAATTTTGATTCAATTTCTTATATAAAAAAAAGCTCTCAGAAATTCTGAGATTAAAAAATATGATTATTTTCAAAAGTATACATCTATCTTAAATATAGATTTTTTTAAAATATTAAAGAAATATTTCTATTCTTCTTCTCTTTAGCTATAAGCTAAGGTGATTTTCAAATCTCAAAGATGTGTGAATATATAGTAATAGAAAGTCAAAGTTAAAGAATCTGAAAAATTCTTGTAAATCTTAGAAATCTTCATTGAAGATGAAATCTTTTCTTCTCAGATTCTCTGGCAAGAATTGCTCTGAGCATATAACTTGTGTCAAAAGTAGATTAGTATTATGCTTAGACTGACTGTGTGACTGTGTGTAATGTGATGAAATTAAAGTAGTGACTAGTCAGCAGTATTATGTAGAGATAGTTGTTTAAGAAGCTGTATAAGTGAGCTTGACTATCTTGCTTAAATAGTAAGCTTGTAGGCTACAGAGTTATTGTGAGAATATCACAGATATAATACTTAGTATACTAAGAAGATTATATAAGAAATACAGTAACTCTTATATATATTTCAGTAGTAGAAAAATGAATTACTGACTTCTTTAATAAGAAGTCAGCATCTAGCTATTTTATATAGATAATAAGCAGATACTTTTCTCTCATTCTATAAGTAAGAATAGTCAGAGTAATATCTCAGTGATATCTTATTGTCAAGAAAGAGTAATCTGTTAATCTTATATAGAAGTGAGATTCTTATATTCATCAATCAGATCTTTCTATAATATATCTGAATAATATTATAGAGTGATTAAAAACTAGTTTAGATAGAATGAAATTATTCACATGAAAGTAATAAGTTATATGAAATTACAGCAGAGTCTTAATATAATTAGAGATATAATAATACTCTTCTCTTTAAGAGTATAGTTCTGATACTCTTAAGATTAAACTGACCGTGTAACCGTGTCTGAGATCAGAACTAGATTTTTTGATAGTCTCATTATCAATTCAACTGATCTCATTACACAGTTTTAACATTAGATAGTAGTCTCATACTGTCTCAGTGAGACTTACTGTCTACTCTTATCACATTTTTCAAATGAGATCATGATTTTCACTTCTCAATTTAAATTATTTTTATTGCTTTAAATAACTTTAAATCTCATTTGAGTGTTATCAAAAAGTGTTACTTTTTAAAAAATTAAAAATAGTCTAAAAAAAACCTTAAAATGTCTAAAAATAGTAACTTTATGCTAAGAATGAAACTAAATGAGATTAAATGAGATCACTTTCTCATTTTTTTCAAGTCATGGTTTCATTTTAAGATCTGATATATAGTCACTTTACATGTTTTTTTAATGATCAGTCTCAGCGAGATTCATGCCAAGAAATGTATGAGACCAGACCAAATGAAACTAAACATGAAATTCATGGTCCCGGCGGCCAGTCTACTTAAGATTACTGAATTAAGAGTTATCTTTGTTATATAGTAATAGTTATCAACTGATTAACAGCATATATACTGTATATAATATAAAGAAATAGATGAGTTTTTCTACTAACTGTGTAGATCTTTCTTTTCTCATCTTCATTTAAATTAAACACATGATAAGTGAGTTTCTTATATATCAATTTAAGATGTGAAAAACATAGTTAATAAGTAACTTGTAGATCTCTTATTATATTTTATTCTATATATAAAATTCTTTATAAAAGTAATGTATTTTAGAGATAAAGTTAATAGTAGTAATAGAATTTTTTAAAAAGATTTCTCTCTTCTATAATATATTTTTCTTTCTCTCTTTCTCAATTGTAACAGTGAGTGTATAAGAGTATTATTTTTGAAGAATAATAAAGAACTTATTCTGATATTTTCTAGTAAATAAATATCTTTGTGATGCAGCTGCAGTCTCTGTGACTATTAAGAAAGCTCAGTTAAAGATAGAGACAGCAGTGTTGATAAACTACAGAAGCACTGCTTTTATTATCACATCTTCTTCTTCTTCTTCTTCTACTTCTCTTATAGCTGCAGTGATAATTATTATATCTTACAGTGAGATATTATCTCTTCTACTGATCAGTTCATTTATATCTAATTCTTTCTCTGCCTCTCTCATCACTATTATAACACTGCTTTCTCTCTCAGTTAACACAGTAATATATGACCTCATGTGATTATTCAAAGAGAAACTCAGAGAGAGCTTGATTTTAGAAACAGTGACTTTAAGAAGCTTAATTTATAGTTTCTCTCTCACAGTATATCTGAGCTCTGCTTGAGATACTGCTGAGTTGAGTCTGCAGAGTCTTACAGTTTCTTTATCTTCTCTCTGTAAAGAGGCTTCAGTGCAGTCTCTGACTGATACTATCACTTATCTACACTACACTAAGCAGCTGAAGAAGAGAAGAATCTTATATACTTACTTCTTCTCTCACTTCTATTATTTCTGTTATATCTGTAGCAATGACTCTTATCTCTCTATAAGTATTATCTACTCTATAAGAAGATGTTATATCAGCTCTGATAAGAAGCTCAGATACTTAAGTAGTACAGAGTAAGAGTCTCAGAGCTTTAAGTATTAACAGATTATATTAAGACTGAAGAGATCTCTCTTACTTATCTGTAAAAGAAGATGAAAGTATGAATCTCTGAGATGAAAAAACATCTCAGAATGACTGATCTTAAGAAGAGATCAGCTGATACTGCTGTTGAAAGCACTGTAGAGATTAATCACTGATTGAAGAGAATCTCACTTCAGTTAAAGCAGATAACTGAGCCTGATGATGTAGTAGTTAACTACACTACTATAAAGTCTCAATTAACGGCCTTTCCCCCGGGGAATGAATGTTAAGAGAGAGCAGGTTTAAACTCTGTAAGAGTTATCTTAATCACAGCTTTCACTGTTAAGTTATAAAATAGTACTGAGAGCTCTCAGATGCACTATAATGAATTATTATCAAGCTTAAGATATTTATTTCAGAGATTCTCAGATACTAATTCTCACTGATTTTAGAGTTAACAGTCTCTTAGACACTTTAAGTTAGATCAGTACTAGAGTGATTAAGATCTAGAGTGTCTGTAGAATAGTAAATTATTATCAAGCTTAACTAATCAGATCTCATTCTCTTCACTCTAGACACTCACTTTCAGAGAATCAAGATTTAAAAACTATTCAATTAGAACACTCTGAGTCTAGTAAAAATCTAGATGAGATAAGATCTAGATACTCTTAATAGATGATTAATATAAGTAAGACTGTGACAGTCAATTGATAGACTGAAATGCTGAGATTGATAGTTAGAAGATTAGAGACTTAACTAGAATTAAGTAGCTCTGATGTTATTCTTGATAAGAATCTCACTTATAAGTAAGCTAGTTACAGAAGCTAGCTGAGTGACAGCTTTTTAGAGAGAATAATAATCTCTGAAGCAGGCTTAAGAGAACAGAGACAGCAGTCAGTTATATAGAGTGTTAAAATATGTATATAACTTAAGATGTAAACTGCAGAGATCTTATTCTGTAGAATTTTATTTTATTATAGTCTCTCTTTACTGTACTTATTTCTTTCTGTTCTTTTCTATCTATCTATTTAATGTGTCTATCTTTAAGAATATGTTCTCTTTTCCTTTATCATGATATTTTCAAATGATTTCAAAGTATTAGAAGGTGTTGAAATACTGTAATTTATAAACAGTTTTTATATTCTGAGCTGAAATTTTCTGATTTTATATATCTGAAATTGATAAATGTATAATAGTTAACTCTATAGATATAGAAAAAACCCTGAGAACTAAAGATTCTCAGATAGATATTATAGTCTCTGACTGCATACATCTATAATTGAAGAAGAATAATAATAATAAAGCAGATAACTGAGATACTTTATAAGTTAATAAGTGAATAATTTCAGTATCTTTTATACTCTTCTACAGCATGCATGCTCTTCTACAGCATGCTTCTCTATAACACTCCAGTGCTAACTTCTCAGCAGATAAAGATGTCAGTGTCAGAGACTTTAACAGTGAAGAATGAGTTTGATGAGAGTGTAATTATTGATAAGTAGACTCTGAAATTTCTTCTTTTTACTTTTTCAGCAGACTGCAGTCTTATTAGAATAGCAGCAGCTCACAGATTAATAATATTAATCTTTTTATTAATTTCAAATATCTCTTTTCTCTAACTGCTTCAGGAATTTTACACTTGTATAGTTTCATTAAACTTCTAAAAAATTCTTTGAGAGAAAATAGAAGAAGAGTGCTACAGAGCTTATAAGATATCAGCTTATTACTGTGAGATTATCTCTAAAAAAATCCTTTAAGAAAAAATGAGAAGTCTTAAGTAGTATTTCTTATTTAACATCTCTGATATGTAACAGAGTAATCTCTACTAGTCATCTCATAGCTTGTAATCTCTTTCACAGTATTTTTCAAATGCTTAAGCAGTTCTCATAAATTCTCTGACAATGAATAATCTTCTCATTTAATGAGATATTGAAGCTTGTTATAATATATTCACTTATTCAATATTTTCTTCATAAGATATTCAGTATTACTCTCAATCTTGATACTATTCAGCTGAGGTGACTTCATCTTGAGATATTACTTATAGAGCTTCAAATAGAAAATATGAAAAATAGAATGAATTGATTTCAATTCTGTGAGTAATTTCAACTTATATATCTGCTTATTTATCACTCTTGTTACTGAGAAAGATTCTAGTTATCACTCACTGAGCTTCTTACATAGTCTTATTATCTTGATTAGACTGGCCGCTGAGATCATGAATTTCATATTTGATCTCATTTGGTCTGATTCCATACATTTCTTGGCGTGAATCCCGCTGGGACTGGCTATCAAAAAAACATGTAAAGTGACTATATATCAGATCTTAAAATGGAATCATGACTTGAAAAAAATGAGAAAGTGATCTCATTTGGTCTCATTTAGTCTCATTCTTGGCATAAAGTTACTATTTTTAGACATTTTAAGGTTTTTTTTAGACTATTTTTAATTTTTTAAAAAGTAACCTTTTTGATAACACTCAAATGAGATTCAAAGTCATTTAAAGTAATAAAAATAATTTAAATTGAGAAGTGGAAATCATGGTCTCATTTGGAAAATGTGACAAGAGTAGATAGTAAGTCTCACTGAAACAGTATGAGACTACTATCTAATGTTAAAACCATGTAATGGGATCAGTTGAATTGGTAATGAAACTATCAAAAAATCTGGTCCTGGTCTCAGACACGGTCACACGGTCAGTCTAATCTTAATATTCTTTGTTAAAAGTAGCACTTAATTCTCTATTAAGAACTTCATTAAAAGATATTTTTAATTATAGTATTTTATCTACTGCTTCTGAATATAGTGAATGCTTTTCACTATCTTCTCATGAATTTTATTTAAAAGTTTCAATCTTACTTTTACTTCTGATACTGAGAGATACTCTATTCTCTATATCTGTTCAACATTCTGACTATCTATTTCTCTCTTTGAAATGGCATCTGTGATGTCACTGAGTAATGAAGAATTATATTCATAATAAGTATAGAAAGAAGATATCTTTAAAATTACATTTTTTGTATTATTATATATAAATTTGATGATCAGAAGATGTTTCAGTCAATTATTCTGATAATATAAATAGAACACTTAAAGATGCTGTTCTAGTGTCTGATTCTGATGTTCAGTCTGATCATCTGTCTGCAGATGAAATGCAGTACTGAGAAGATGTCTTATGACGGGCTGCATCTGATCAATCATATAGACTATTTCATTACACTTCATAGATTCTTTCATTCCCGATCGCTGATCCGCGGCCGCTACGAACGCGCGTAGCATACGCTCCGATTCTCGGCCATTTCTGATCACTGATCCTCAGTCACTACAGACGCGCGTATATTCTTCCGCCCTGAAGCTTCATCATGTACATCACCACATACACATATAAATATTCATCTCAATCACTAATTCTTGTACTTTCTCTTTCTTTCCTTCTTTAATATTTTTATCTTTGTTATATAAGACCTATTAATATTATACTGATCTATTCAGCATAGACCTCTTACACTATAAAAACATTCATCATCTTCTTATTAGAAAATGATTATTTATGTATTATCTTCTCATCAGAAATAATTATTCATTGAGAGATATCTGAACATATAATAATATGTAAGAAATAGAGAAACAGTTAAATAGTTAAGCAGACACTGAGTTCTCAGATAGAAGCTTGCTCATCAGTTATTCTGACTCTGTAACAAGATCTTATGAAGAGAATAAGATCTTATAAGAGAATATCAGTAAAAGATCTGAGAGTTCTAACACTCAGACTTATAAGAATATAATTACACTTCTTCAGATTTTATAAATATTATTAGACTGACTGTGTGACCGTGTCTGAGATCAGAATCAGATTTTTTAATAGTCTCATTATCAATTCAACTGATTTCATTACACAGTTTTAACATTAGATAGTAGTCTCATACTGTTTCAGTGAGACTTACTGTCTACTCTTATCACATTTTTCAAATGAGATCATGATTTTCACTTCTCAATTTAAATTATTTTTATTGCTTTAGATGACTTTAAATCTTATTTAAGTGTTATCAAAAAGTGTTACTTTTTAAAAAATTAAAAATAGTTTAAAAAAAACCTTAAAATGTCTAAAAATAGTAACTTTATGTCAAGAATGAAACTAAATGAGATTAAATAAGATCACTTTCTTATTTTTTTCAAGTCATGATTTCATTTTAAAATCTGATATATAGTCACTTTGCATGTTTTTTTGATAGTCAGTCTCAGCAGTATTTATGCCAAGAAATGTATAAGATCAGATTAAATAAGATTAAATGTGAAATTCATAGTTCTGACAGTCAGTCTAAATATTATATATTTGACAATTAATATAATTATGTCTAATGATAATATAAAACTCTTAAATGCAAGTATAGATACAATGTCATAGTGTAATATAACAGAACTGAAGCAGTGACTAGTTAGCAGTATCATGTAGAGATAGTTGTTTAAGAAGCTGTATAAGTGAGCTTAACTATCTTGTTTGAATAGTGAGCTTGTAGACTACAGAGTTATTGTGAGAATATCACAGATGTGATACTTAGTATACTAAGAAGATTGTATAAGACATGCAGTAACTCTTATATATATTTCAGTAGAAGAAAAACAAATCACTGCTTCTTTGATAAGAAGTCAGCATCTAGCTATTCTATATAGATAATAAGTGAATACTCTTCTCTCATTTCATGAGTGAGAATAGCTGAAGTAATACCTCAGCAGTGTCTTATTATCAAGAAAGAGTAATCTGCTGATCTTATATAGAAGTGAGATTCTTATATTCATTAATCAGATCTTTCTATGATATATCTGAATAATGTTATAGAGTGATTGAAAACCAGTTCAGATAAGATGAAATTATCTATATAAAAGTAATAAGCTGTGTGAAACTGTAGCAGAGTCTTGATACTATCAGAAGTGTGATAATACTCTTCTCTTTAAAAGTATAGTTTCAATACTCTCAAGATTATCAGATTAGAAATTATCTTTATTATATAGTAACAGTTATCAACTGATTGACAGTGTATATACTGTATATAATATAAATAAATAAATGAGTTTTTCTACTAACTATATAAGTCTTTCTTTTCTCATCTTTATTCAAATCAAATGCATGATAAGTGAGTTTCTTATATATTAATTTAAAATGTGGAAAATATAGTTAATAAGTGACTTACAGATCTCTTAATATATTTCATTCTATGTATAAAATTCTCTGTAAAAGTAATATATTTTTAGAGATAAAGCTAACAGTAGTAACAGGATTTTTTAAAAAGATTTCTCTCTTCTGTGAAACATTTTTCTTTCTTCTCTCTCAATTGTAATAGTGAGTGTATGAGAGTATCATTCTTGAAGAATAATAAAGAGCTTATTCTGATATTTTCTAGTAAGTAATAAATGTCTTTATAATGTGACTGCAGCCTTCATAATCATCAAGAAAGCCAGATTGAAGGTGAAAACAGCAGTGTTAATGAATCATGAAAGTACTGCTCTCATTGTCACATCTTCTTCTACTTCTCTTATGGCTATGATGATAGTTACTATGCCTTGCAGTAAGGTGTTATCTCTTCTGCCGGCTGATGCATCTGCATCTGATTCATTCTCTGTCTCTCTTATCACTGTTGCAACACTGCCTCTTCTCCCAGTTAATACAGTGATGTATGACCCTGTGTGATCATTCAGAGAGAAACTCAGAGAGAGCTTGATTTCAGAGACAGTGACTCTGAGAAGCTTAATCTATAGTTTCTCTTCTGCAGCATATCTGAGCTCTACTTAAGATGCTGCTGAGTTGAGTCTGCAGAGTTCTGTAATTTCTTTATCTTCTTTCTGTAAGAAGGCTCTAGTGCAGCCTCTGATCAGCACTGCTACTTGTTTATACTGTACTAAGCAACTGAAGAAGAGAGGAATTTTATATATCTATCTCTTCTCTTACTTTCATTATTTTCATTATATCTGTAATAATAACTTCTGTCTTTCTATGAGTATTATCTCACAGAAAGATATTGTATCAGCTTTAATAAGAAGTCTAGATACTCAAGCAGTACAGAGTGAGAATCTCAGAGCTTTAAGTATTAATAAATTCTGTTAAGACTGAGAAGATCTCTCTTGCTTATCTATAAAAGAAGATGAAAGTGTGAGTCTCTGAGATGAAAAAATATCTCAGAATAACTGATCTTAAGAAGAGATTAACTGATATCACTGTTAAAAGTACTGCAGAGATCAATCACTAATTAAAGAGAATCTCACTTCAATTGAAGTAGATGATTGAGATATTTTATAAGTTAATAAGTTAATATTTTTATACATTTCTCATGCTCTTCTACAGCACTGCAGTACTAACTTCTTGATAGATAAAGATATCAGTACTGAAGACTTTAATGATAAAGAATGAGTTTAATAAGAGTGTAATTATTAATGAGTAGACTCTGATTTCTCTTTTTACTTTTTCAGTAGACTGCAGCTCTATTAGAATAGCAGTAGTTTATAAATTAATAATATTAATCTTTTTATTAATTTTCAATATCTCTTTTCTCTAACTGCTTCAGGAATTTTATACTTATATAGTCTTATTAAACTTCTAAAAAATTCTTTGAGAGAAAATAGAAGAAGAGTGTTACAGAGTCTATAAGATATCAGCTCATCACTGTGAGATTATCTTTAAAAAACTCTTTAAGAAAAATGAGAAGTCTTAAGTAATATTTCTTATTCAATATCTCTGATATGTAATGAGACAGTCTCTACTAGCTGTCTTATAGCTTGCAATCTCTTTCTCAGTATTTTTCAAATACTCAAGTGATTCTTATAAATTCTCTGATAATGAATAATTTTCTTATTTAACAAGATATTGAAGCTTACTATAATATATTCACTTATTTAATATTTTCTTCATAAGATATTCAGTATCATTCTCAATCTCAATATTATTTGACTGAGATAGCTTCATTTCAAAGTATTGCTTATAGAGCTTCAAATAGAAAATGTGAAAAACAGAATAAATTGATTTTAATTCTGTAAATAATTTCAACTCATATATCTGCTTACTTATCACTCTTATTACTGAGAAAGATTCTAGTCACTACTCACTGAGCTTCTTATATAATCTCATTATCTTGATATTCTTTGCTGAAAGTAGTACTTGATTCTCTATTGAAAACTTTATTAAAAGATGTTTTTAATTATAGTATTTCATCTACTACTTCTAAGTGCAGTGAATGCTTTTTACTATCTTTTTATAAATTTTATTTAAAAGTTTCAATCTTACTTTTACTTCTAATACTGAGAAATACTCTGTTCTCTGTATCTGTCTGACATTCTGACTGTCTATTCTCTTCTTTGAAATGTTATTCATGATGTCACTGAGTAATGAAGAATTATATTCATAATAAGCATAGAAAGAAGATATCTTTAAAATTACATTCTTTATATTATTATATATGAATTTGATTATCAGAAGATGTTTAAGCTAATTATTTTAATAATATAAACAGAATGCTTAAAGATGCTATTTTAGTATCTGATTCTGATATTCAGTCTGATCATCTGTCTGTAGATGAAATACAGTACTGAGAAGATGTCTTATCATAAGATAATAGTAAAAAGCTGATTAGAGACTGAATTATTCAGCAGTAGAAGTTCATATTCTTCTAGTTATCAGTGACTTGATTTCTTAGCAGTATCATCTCACTCAGAGTCTGTCTCTTCTAAGTTCAAACTGAATTCTTTCTTCTTTAACTTCTGAATTTAAGCTGCAGTAGAGATGTCTCCCTTCTATAACTTATCAATGAATTTCAAAAGTAGTTAGATTAAAAGATTGTAGACTATTTCATTTTTTATCAATTCAATAATTGTAAGATGTAATATGAGAAGCTCATGATCTTCAGTATCAGTTCTCTGTGAGAATCTGAGTTTTCTTTCATCTTCTATACTGAGTTATGCAGCTGTCTTATCAGTACTGTTTCTGAGCTTCAGAGATTCTCAATTCTCTGCAGTCAGCTTCTTCTGCAGTGATGACAGAGATTCTTTTATAGAATTCTTCTTCATATCAACAATATTATAATCAGACTGTTTAGATAATATATCA
The DNA here is from genome assembly GCF_000003855.2 of Blastomyces gilchristii SLH14081. Lineage (NCBI taxonomy): Eukaryota > Fungi > Ascomycota > Eurotiomycetes > Onygenales > Ajellomycetaceae > Blastomyces > Blastomyces gilchristii. The sequence continues at coordinate 220,610 of NW_003101664.1, forward strand.
GTGAGATTAAGCTGATCTGAATAGTATCAGATATAGAAATCATACTCTGAAAGCAGCTTCACTTACCTGGCTTGACATTCTGTCAAGCTCTTTATTGTCAAGAAGTAATGCAGATTTGCATGATTAGTGAGAACTTGCACTGAGTACTTACTACTCTGAAGATAATGTTATCAGATTTTAAAGAATTTGATAATTACTAACATCTTCTGATCATGAGTATCATATCTTCTCTATATAAGTGATAACTTCTTGAAGAAGAAGACTACTGATCTTTATTTACAGTATTTTATAGACTCTGTGAAAAAGTCTTCTCTCACAGACAATTCATTGTCTATTTCTTCAGAGATAATTATTTTCTAATTCTTTCAATATTGAAAGGTCTTCAGTGTCAACTGTGAAAAGATTTCACAGATCTTATTCTCAGATACATCAGTCTCACACTGACTGAGTAAGTTGAGATTAAAGTGATTCAGTATTATAATATCTGTGAAAGCTTATTTCAATTCTGTAAACATCTGCACAGTGTCTTGAATGAGAATAAACAGTTTCATTTTTCTGTCTTTCACACTTCTCTTTAACAGATCTGTAAGAGGGGCAGTAATCTGTGAATATGTATAGATGAATTATCTGTAGAAATTTACAAATTCTAGAAACATCTGCATCTTATGATACATCTGCAGTGTCAGTCAGTTCTCAATGACAGAGACTTAGCTTCTATTCATTGAAATGTCATTCATCTTAATAATATAATCTAAGAAATCAATCTCCTGCATGTAGAACAAGTATTTTTCAGTGTTTGTATAGAGTTGATACTGTCTTAAGTGACTTAACACTTCTTAAATATGAGTATTGTGTTCTTTCTCTGTTTTTGAGAAGATTAGAATGTTGTTTAAGTATACTATACAGAAGATGTTAACAAGACTCTGCAGTATCTCATTTATATAGATCTGGAAGATGACTGAAGTATTACAAAGATTAAAAGATAAAACAAGATATTCAAAATTACTGTACTTGATATGAAAAGCTGTTTTTCAAATGTTGTCTTTATTAACTCTGATTCTATGATAGATATTCTGTATATCAATCTTTAAGAATATCTTTGCTTCAGATAATTGATTGATCATCTCATTAATTAACAGTAATAAATAGCAATTCTTAACTGTCATCTTATTGAGGTCTCTGTAGTCTATGCATAGATGTAGTCTATTATTCTTCTTGAGTATAAAGAGTATAGATGTCTCTACTAAACTCTTTGATGAATGTATTCAGTTCTTTGATTGCACTTTTTCAAGATATTTATGCAGAACATTCAATTTCTTTACAGATAAGTTATAGAGAAGCCTGTATAATATCATTGCACTGTCTTCAAAGTAAATCTTATATTATATCTTAATATCAGGAAACTTCACTGCTTTCCTTTCTGAAAAGACATTCTTAAAATCTGTAAAGAGATATTATATACATTCATTTTCAATAATAAATACTGCTATTAATCTTGTAGTGAGAGTGATGACTTCTTCATCTATTCTCAAGTTTCAGTCATCTACTATATAGTATATTGACTCAATCTTTTTCTCAAGATTCTTCTGATAAAACTCTTCAGATTTCTCTATCACTATCTCTTCATTAGTGAGATAATACTGTCACATCTAAGTGACTCAGTCAATGAGAGAATTATTTTCTCTTAATTATAGAAGATCTAGAATAACATTCTCATCTATGATATTAAGTATGTGAAGAAGTAGACTGCTTTTCTTGAAGATTTCTTCTGAGTCTGTGATTACACACTGCACTTGAATTATGTTAAAACAGTGATATTTCATTTCATCAGTAAATTTTATATAATCTGACAAGTCTATCTTCTTTCAACTCTTCATTAAAGAAAAGAAATAGAATATAAAGTTAGTATTCACTCTGAAGTCAAGTAAATATCTTACTAGTATCTTCTCATTCAGAGTATGTATTGTGATTATGTAATTCAAAGGTTGCTTAAGTCAGTGTATGATTACAGGCGTACGCCGGCTTCTTATATATTGTAATATCATACGCTAAATTAATTAGTGGCCGCTATGACCTCTCTTTACATTTGTACACTAGTAGTTCAGAAGCAGCCGCGTTATTATCTGACAGTTGTATATTCTTTCAAATCACATTCTCTCTTACCAGATTCAGTCATGCTCATGTAATCATGTCATACACTCTAGCTTCATGCGGATTAGCTCGCCACTAGCATTTCACAATTATGTGACCTATCTCTGATTCAGCTAGCATCTCATGTACACTCTTACAAAGAAACTTTCACTATATTACATCACTTATTCACTAACCTTTCTCATTCTTCAATCATCATCTTCATCATTGTCATCATTAAATGTCATCATCTTATCTAAGATTTCTATTTCTTCTTCTATTCAATTCTTTTCATCTGTTCATCTATCATATTATATGCATTTCTGGTAATGACTTCCTGTTCTTATAACAAGCATTCTCATAGTGCTCATACTGAGCAGTTCATTAGCAGTAAGTGTAATATGTTGTGAAATATAGTCAGAACTTGTTTATCTTCTAATAATTGTCAGAATGTACTATTATAAATGATACATCTTCTTCATCTTCTTATATACTCTCAATCATTTCCTTCTCAGTGAGTTTCTGATTGTGTTTTCTGACACAATTTTGCATAGATGCAGATGCTGATATATTGTTTTTATTTATATAGAATCTTCATGTGTTGACAGATCTGTATTTATCAATAATAGTGAACTCAGTACTGAATCATTGATTGAGAACTTAAAGAATGTGATAATGAAGAAATTGTCTGTGTTATATATAATCAGGTCTTCTGTATTCTCTCTTGCCTCTTCTGTCACTTCTTTCTCTGCTGCTCTCTCTTAATCTTCTACACTTATTTCTGTGTCTGATTCTTTCACTCTCACTATCTCTGTTCTTATAATCTCTACTTCTGCTACTTCTGATTTTATCATCTCTGCTTTCATTATCAGCTCTTCTCATTTTAAGAAGATATTGTATAGACTTAATAAATCATCTCTCTCAGTGTGTACACTTTCATCCTTCTTATCAACTCTCAGAATAATTTATTATATAAAAACTGTGTATGATACAACTATCTGAAGCTCAGTCATAGACACTGATTATTATATTCATTTTAAATATTCATGATGAGATAATTATTTATTCATATCAGAGAATCACTCTCTCTCTTAACAGTGTTAAGATTGTAAGTCTTTTTCTTTTTCATCTTTTCTTTCTGATGCTGATTTTTCTGTTCTTAGAAGAAATTGTTATGAGTTTTACTGTGTACAAAGTCATGACATTTATAGATATTAAGAAGCTTTTCATAACTGTAAAGTTCAATATTGCAGAGATATCTACTCTAATAAATTTCTTCAGAATAATAGATCTGTATTAATCTATTCTCTGATATCTGTCATCTGACTTTATGATGCAGATGAAAGATATTCATGTTTTCAGAAATAAGAATGCAGATGTTGTACTCTTTTATACTTATAAGCATGAGATTCATACATCTTGTCTGAGATATTATCATGGAAATGAGTCATTTACATGCTATGTTCTGCTTTCTGCATTTCTCTGTGTTTCTCTCTCTCTCTCTGAGAAGTCTCATATTTGTTGTAATTACATGTATAATTCTAAGATCAGTGAGTGTTCATTCAGTAGTTATTATTCCTACTTTTACAGTTTCATACACTAACAATAGTTCTTAGTTACTTCAGTGTCAGAGATTATTTTAATTGAAGATAATAACACTGCTGAGACTATCTTCTCTCACTTTTAAGCTTCTTCTATCACTTTCTCTTTCTTCTCTGTGAGAAAGGTTGTATATATATCAAGTTATAAGTATTCAGTTTCAGATGACTTCTATTATTATTTATTCAGTTCTGTATCTTCTTCTTCTTCTATTTCTTCTGTTTTCACTCTCTCTGCTCTGGCTTCTGATTCTGTGAGTCTCATACTCTTCTTCAATTTCTCTATGCATATGCATGTGCATTTCTATATTGACATTTCAGTCAATCTTGTGATAAATGACATTAATATTATACACAGAGCAGTAGAGAAATCAGAGATATATACAGTATTATTGTAAGAGCAGCTTGCAGCTCTTGAATCTCTTATAGATCTTGAGTTTTAAGATTTTCTTTGTTTTTGACATTTTTCAAGTGATGTGATGTTGAAAATAGATTAAATGTATAATATATGAAAATGAATAAAGTATATATGATAATATTTGTCTTTTACAGCTGACTCTTACAGTTAATGACTAATTCATTATTTCTTTTCTTTTCTTATACTTTTCTCTTTATCTGTTAGTTACTACTCTTACACAATCTCTATATAATATAGTATTCAGTGACTAGGTTCAGCAGCTTTCATCTTTTATAATTCTGTCTTATACATTATACTGTCTCTCTTCACCTGCTTAGATTACTACAGTGAACAGCTCATTGAAACTAATCTCATCTGATCTCTGAGTATTCTTAGAAGTCAAGATGACTTAGTCTCACATATCTGTGAATATTTCAGATAGTTCATTCTCTGTAATCTCTGCAATTGAACTGATATAAACAGTTAAATTCAACTCTGAATTTCTTTTTCTTCTGTAATCTGACTCATATATAAGTCTGCTGCTTTGAGATTATTCTTTACTATATTACACTCACTGTCTGCAGTATATTATCATACAATCAGCTAGAGTCTTATTACTTATTGAAGTGTAGCATTCATCTGATTTCTTCATTTCTTCTCATTCTTTTCTTATAATCATGAAAAGATCAGAATAAGTGAGATTATCTGATTTATAAGTGTCTATGATTTCTCTTACTTTGTGAGACTTTTCAATTATAAGTCTCTTCTTTTTCAATACTGATGATAGTGCTGTGAATAATTATAATCTACTCAGATCTTACATCTTTGCTTTTATAAGTCATGAATTATTGATTAAGTTGTATAAGATCTGTTTCTCTGATTCTTTCAATACATACATTCTCAGAGAATGTAATTTGAGTATTTTATATAACTTAACTTATCTAGGTTGAAACTTCTCAGAACTCTCATTGTATATAAAAACTCATATTCTCATCTTGAGATTCAATTTCTTAACTAGTGAGTCTCATATTCTTTTCAATTGAATTGCTCAGTTCAGAAGTAACTTATTAGCTTTTGCACATGTGTGACTGATCTCTTTCAATCTTGATTCTGCATCTGCAACTGCTGTGTCTGTAACTGCTACTACTGTGTTCATAACTGCTATTTCTGCTGTGTTCATGACTGTTGCATCTGCAACTGCTGTTCTCTCTCTCATCTTTTCTGAAGCATTCTTCAGAATGCGCGGATGCAATTCATACAACAGATAGAATGATGAATACTTGAAGACTGCATACTGTCAAATCTGTGTGGCCAGTAGCACCTGCCTGAGATATTCATTTCATAGTCTTGTAGGCTTGCTCACTAGATATTTCATCAGCATATTGCTCAAGATTTCATTTAAGTGTTTCATCTTCCTGTTTGTCTGTGAATGATATGATGTTGTTCTACAATGTCTTGTCTGTAACTGGCTCACAAAATGCCTCACTGCTTCTTCTACAAGGTTTGCACTGTTATCAGTTAGAATCTCGCGCGGCATTTCATAGTTGACATAGATCTCATCATGTGTAGTCACCTGTCTGTGTAAATGTTCGATCTCCCGCTGCAGGCCTAAGATCTGGTTTTCTCTATTCTTATTGATGGTGGCGATTGCGTCGGCGAAGCTCTTCATAGTGGATGCTTGATCCGCAGCGAATGTCAATTGTTGTTTAGCTTTCACCTCAGCCTGCCACTGTGTACACAAGGCCTCAATCTCATTTAGAATCCTTGTACATGTACAGAGCTTTGATTCCAGTTCAGCAGTCTCAGCTGCTTTTCTTACTGCTTTAAGTAAACTCTCTGAGAGGTTCTGCATATCTTTCAGTTCAGATAGCAGAGAAGGGTGTTATTCATATTAACTAGAGAAGGTATTCATTTCAGTGATTTCTTATTAATTATATAATGTCTATTATTATATCACTGTATCATTATATCACTATATTATTATATGATTTCTGTTATCATTATACAACTCTGATAATGATCATCTCTCTCTTTTATCTCTTTGAGTGAAGAGCAGTTTTCTTTGAATCTGATTCATCACTCTCATCTCTTTTCTCACATCTTATTTATTTGCATACATGGCATTCACCTGGGTATGAAGTTTTCCCTTAACAAGTGAAGTAGTATCAATCAGATGCTCTTTCACTCACTGCTCTTCATATACTATCTTTTGAGATATTCTAGAATCACACTGGCATGATAACTATAAATCACTTTATAGACAGAATTATCACACTCTGAAGAAGCCTGCACTTCTCACTGGTTTTTAGACATGCTATCAGATATGATTTAAAGGTTGCTTAAGTCAGTGTATAATTACAGATGTACACCGGCTTCTTATATATTATAATATTGTACACTAAATTAATTAGTGGCCGCTATGGCCCCCCTTTACATTCATACGCTAGTAGTTCGGAAGCGGCTGCGTTATTATCCGACGGTCATACGTTCTTCTGAATCACAATTATAACATGAACTTAGAGATATAAGAATTATCAATTCTTTATTTCTTTCTCTTCTTTATCTTCTATGAATATATTTGTCAGAAGAGAAGTTAATTTTGAGAAAATATCTTCTTAATTTCTTCTCTTCTTTAACTTCTTATAATCACTGATATAGTGATTATCAGCTTCACAGTTGAAACAGAGATCTTTATTAAATCTTTTTTAATATTTCTTTATAATGAGTGAAGAATTAGAATACTTGAAATTCTTCTTTACTTTCTCTGCACTGAAGCTGTCACAGCACTGTTTAGATTCTGTTATTAATTACTTAGAAGAGATTTTATTAGTCTTTTTCTCAGAAAATTGATTATTCAAATAAATTCAGAAAGTCAGGTTGACAAGCTCAGTATAATTAATAAGTAAACTCTGATATTATAATATTATTATTCACATCTTATAAGTCAGCTTTATGAGATAAAACTGTGTTTTTAATTAATCTAAATTATCAGTCAATTTCTCTCAATATTCTTCAAATCTTATATTGAAATCAGAAGAATTCTCATTATCTTATTAATATAATAAGTTGAATTAATACACTGCTGTGAAGCTGTGATTGCAGTGATCTTTGATTTAATTCAGTAGAAAGTTCTTGAATTCTTCTCAAGTTATAATAGTATTAATATGCTCAAGCTCTCTCTTCTTGATGACTTAAGTAGTCACAGAGATGTCTTCAAGAAGGTTGACAGCATAGATTACTTATATCTCATGAGTATTATACTGACTCAGATTAAGGTGAAATTTTCATTCAAGAGTACAGATAAAGCTGTGAAATTCAGATAAGATGTTTCTCTTATATCTCAGAGAATCTCTGATCTTAATCTCTCTATCTCTATGATAGATGTAGATGTGTAGAGGCTGTGACAGTGATAGAGCAGTTGAAGAGCTCATGTTAAAATGTGCAGCAGATTCAGAAATCTCGGATTTCTGCTGAGATAGAGATGTACACACTCTAGAAAATAATGTAGTGTTTTCTTCAGAGAGTGAGGTTGAGTCAGTCTCAGTGTGAGTGCATAAGACTATATCAGTCTGTTAGAGCTTGACTGATTCAAACTTATAATCAGATAAAGTAATTCAAATTGTAATATAACAGAACTGAAGTAATGACTAGTCAGCAGTGTTATATAGAGATAGTTATTTAAGAAGCTGTATGAGTAAGCTTGACTATCTTGCTTGAATAGCAAGCTCATAGACTACAGGGTTATTACAAGAATATCACAGATGTGATACTTAGTATACTAAGAAGATTATATGAGACATGCAGTAACTCTTATATATATTTTAGTAGAAGAAAAATGAATTGCTGCTTCTTTGATGAGAAGTCAGTATCTAGCTATTCTATATAGACAATGAGTGAATACTCTTCTCTCATTTCATGAGTGAGAATAGTCAGAGTGATACCTCAGCAGCATCTCATTATCAAGAAAGAGTAATCTGCTGATCTTATATAGAAGCAGAGTTCTCATATCCATCAATCAGATCTTTCTATGATATATCCGAATAATGTCATAGAGTGGTTGAAAATCAGTTTGAATGAGATGAAATTATCTGCATGAAAGCAATGAACCGTGTGGAACCGCAGCAGAGCCTTGGCGCTGCTGAGAGCGTGACACATAGTGACTCTGAGTAATGTTGAAATTATAATAATAATAAATAGCTGATATACATGTAACTCAATAACTTCAATATAAAGAGATTTAATAATTAACTCATGCAATTTCAACATCTACAGAATCAGATATAAAAGTGCTGAAAGAATACTTAGATACTTCTGTATATTTCAATACTTCTGATCTCACTCTCTACTCATTATGAAGAATGAAAATGCTTATAAAACTGAGTATAGATAAAGATTTCATCAGTTTATTAATTAATCAAGATTGATATATCAATGAATAATTGAAGAATTACATGAAATAGAAGTTTCATTTATGAATGAAAGCATGTAAATCAGTGTTGTGAATATCTGACAATATCATCAAATATCTTGATATTCTGTTTCAAGACACTGCTATACAATAGAAAGTATTAGATTGATTACAGAGTGTCTGACAGAGAAACACTTCTCTTATAATATTCATCTCTGACTTTAACATCAAGATTCTAGAAGCAGATGACTAATCTTGAGAGAATTAAATAAAGATTAGCATGCTTAAGAAGATATTAACTTTCAAACTCTTACAGACTCTTATAAGTGCAGACAAAGATCAGACTTATAAAGACTTCTGCACACAGCTCTGAATAATGAATAACTGTCTTATCAAGCTCAAGAATATACAGAACAGTGATAGAAGATATTACATCTCAGTAACTCATACACCTGCACTGAGAAATAACAATAATGCAGATGTCATGAATTGAGTAGACTCAAATGTCTATATATAAGCAAGAGTCTCTACTGTCTGAACAGACTTCTGAGTTTCTGAGATCACTTCTGAAGAAGTCACTGATTGATATTAATATGAAGTGTGTATCAACTGTAACTGATCAGAACACATTGCTTTCAACTACTAATTAATCTATATGTCTTCACACTCAAGAGAAAGATCAGTGTCTGTTCACATCAATTACATTGCAGTGAAGAAAGATTCAGAAGATAACTACAAGAATACTTCAGTGAAACAGGGAAAAGATTAGCTTCTATTTAAATTTATAAACAGAAGCTTGAAGAGGTCAGATAACAATAATTTAAAGAGAAGATAATAATGAATATGATTCTTGTATCTACTATGATTGATAATATATATAATATGAAAGTCATGGTAGACAGTGATCTATATTACTATACAATAATAAAATCTTCAGTTGTGAGATGTTATAATCTTCAGTGTATTTCTCTATTAAAACTCTGACTTCTTGCAGAATTTAATGATTCAAAGAACATTTATATCTGTTATAAAATAAAGCTGATTATAGATGTGAAAGAATATCAGTATAAAGATATCTATACATATGAAGTTGATAATCTTGATTATAATCTTATATTAGAACTTATCTGACTATCTGAACAAGATATCTTATTAAACACTTGAAATAGAAGCTTAATATTTTCTAACAATGATAGAGTTCATGAAGATGATATTCACAAGATTATGAATCTAACACAGATCTCTGTCAACACATATGAAATACTCTGAAAAAGAAGTCATTATTAAAATCACTGATAGAGTCACTGATAAGTTCACTGATAGCAGAATTATATATTAATCTATTTCATCAGTCTGACTAATATTAAAAAGACTCTAGAAAAGTTATTCTGTATTATAATAACAGATTCTTATATAAAACTTTCTTAATAATATCATGAATATCTAAATGTCTTCTGATAAGATAATATTATAAATATATCTCTCTTACAAGATTCTGAAGTGAATCACAGTATTAGCCCGGTGATGTAGTGGTTAACTACACTATCATGAAGCCTCAATTAACGGCCTTCCCCCCGGGGAATGAATGTCAAGAGAAGGCAGGTTCAAACCCTGCAAGAGTCATCTTAATCACAGCTTTCACTGTTAAGTTATAAAACAGTATCAGAGGCCTCTGAATGCACTATAGTGAATCATTATCAAGCTTAAGATGTTTATCTCAGAGGTTTTCAGACACTAATTCTCACTGATTTTAGAGTTAACAGTCTCTCAGATACTTTAAGTTAGATCAGTACTAGAGTGATTGAGATCTAGAGTGTCTGCAGAATAGTAAATCATTATCAAGCTTAACTGATCAGATCTCATCTCTCTCACTCTAGACACTCACTTCTAGAGAATGAGATTTAAAAACTATTCAATTAGAACACTCTGAGCCTAGTAAGAACCTAGATGAGATGAGATCTAGGTATTCTTAATAGGTGATTAGTGTAAGTAAGACTGTGACAGTCAATTAATAGGCTGAAATACTGAGATTGACAGCTGAAAGATTAGAGACTTAACTAGAATTGAGTAGCTCTGATATTATTCTTAGTGAGAATCTCACTTATGAGTAAGCTAGTTACAGAAGCTAGCTGAGCAGTGACTCTTTAGAGAGAATGATAATCTCTGAAGCAGGCCTGAGAGAACAGAGGCAGCAGTCAGTTATATAGAATGTTAAAATATGTATATAGCTTAAGATGTAAACTGCAGAGATCTTATTCTATAACTCTTATTACTGTACTTATTTCTTTCTGTTCTTTTCTATCTATCTATTTAATGTGTCTATCTTTAAGACTATGTTCTCTTTTCCTTTGTCATGATATTTTCAAATGATTTTAAAGTATTAATAGATGTTGAAATACTGCAATTTATAAACAGTTTTTGTATTCTAGGCTGAAATTTTCTGATTTTGCATATCTGAAATTGATAAGTGTATAATAGTTGACTCTATAGATATAGGAAAAACTCTGAGAACTAAAGGTTCTTAGATAGATGTCATAGTCTCTGACTGTATACATCTATAATTGAAGAATAATAATAATAATAATAGAATCACAGTATTAAGTTAGAGAAAAAGAATGATAAGAACTCTGAACTATCATGAAACTCTTTTTATAACATATTTTAAGATGAACTTCTTCTTCTTTGAAAGACACTCAATGATCTGTTGAATAAAGAATTCATATATATTAGCAACTCTTCTGCTACAGCTCTTATTCTCTTTACAAAGAAATCAGATAAAGAACTCTGATTCTGTATAAACTACTAAGATCTGAACAGATTGATAAAGAAAGATCAATATTCTTTATCTCTTATCAATAAAATTCTAGCATGAATCAGATGAGCTCAATAATTTATAAAACTAGATATCATCACTGTGTTTCATAAGATTTATATCACTGAAGAAGATGAATAGCTTACAGCATTCTGAACATGTTATAATCTCTTTAAATAAATAGTCACACTCTTTAAACTAACTAATGTCTTCAGTACATTTCAGAAGTATATCAACTGAGTGCTCTGAGATTTTCTTGATAAGTTTGTATCTACTTATCTGAATAACATTCTCATCTTCACTGATGAATTCAGAAAAGAATATCAAGAATATATATGAAAGATATTACAACAGCTATAAGAAGTAGAACTACTAATAGATATTGATAAGTGTGATTTTGAAGTCAAGAGTATCAAGTATCTGAGTTTTATTATAGAAGCTGATAAGAGAATTTGAATAAATTCTGAGAAAGTCTCTGTCATTCTTGAATAAAAAGCTCTGTGTACTGTGAAAGATGTATAAAGCTTCATCAGATTTACTAACTTCTATCAGCAATTTATATAAAACTTCTCAGATATCATGAGATCACTTATAAATCTTACTAAGAAAGACTCAGTATTTTAATAATCAGTGAATGCTGAAGCTGCATTTATATAGATGAAGAAGATGTTCATTAATATCTCTCTACTGATAATATTTAATTCTGATTATAAAATAGTTATTGAAGCTGATTTCTCTGACTATGTGATAGAAGAAGTGATATTGTAATATAATGATGAAGATATTCTATAATTATATATCTTTATGTCTAAGAAACTGAGTTCTGCTGAATACAATTATGAGATCTATGACAAGAAACTTCTCATGATTATATACTGTTTAGAAGAATGAGACTCTGAACTCTGAAGTGTCTCTGAATTTGAGATAGTTACAGATTATAAGAATCTCAAATACTTCACAACTATCTATAAACTTACTGAATGATAGATGCAATGATCTGAGTTTCTAAGCTGCTTTTATTTTATAATACACTACTGTTCTGACAGCTAGAACTTGATGACAGATACTCTCTCACAACAAGAGCAAGATATGTTATTTAATATAACAGATACTCACTGAATGAATCAAGAGTACTAACTCTTGAATCTGAAGATACTAGTTGATTAAGATGAAACAGCTTATGACATCATATATACTTCTTTAATTAGAACTGATATCAATATCTTCACTTTCTCTACACTGAATGAACTGTGATATACAGCAGCTCAGACTGATGAACTTCTTCAGATTCTCACTGAAGCAGTATATTAAGAAGCACTCTGATTTTCCTCAGAACTATATATAAGAACTGATATCTCAGAATGTTTAATTGATGATAATAACACTCTATAATTTCATGAATAATGCTGAGTCTCTCACTTCAAACTCTTACACACTCAGATAATGCAAGAGATACATAATTTGCATATAACTGATTATTCAGACTATGAATAACTGTATAGAATGATCTTCTGAGAATTCTACTGCTCTGAGATATTAAACAGTATCAGATACTTTGTCTGAAACTGCAATCACTATTCTTCTGTTATCTTATAAAAGAACTGTAGAAAAGATCTACTGAAATCACTTAATATCTCTGATAGAATCTGATAAGATATAGTAATTAACTTCACTGTTAATTTATCTGAGAGTAAGAGTTATAGAAACATTCTGATCATTGTTGACTGACTAAGTAAGAATGTAATATTGAAATCTTGTAATAAGATAAATGCTGAACAAGTTGCTGAAGTCTTCTTACAGAGTTCATTCTATCAGATGCATGAGTTATTGAGATTAATAGTATTAAATCAGAGCTGTCAATTCATGAGTACTCTCTGAATAAGAATCTGTCAAGTTCTCAAGATTACACACTATCTGTCAACTGTCTATCACTCTGAGACTGATAATGTATCAGAATGAATAATTCAGACTGTAAAGAATTATCTTCATAAGTTCTATAATCACTTATAAGATGATTAATATAATCTTCTTCTACACACAGAGATTGCTATTAACAGTTAAGATGTTATTTTAACAGATATAAGCTCATTCTTTCTTACACATGAATATCACATGAAAGTGTTGAATCTTCTAGAGATTATATAGTTTACACTGAATCTCTGCAGTCTGATTCAGATTGCTGATAATATAGTAATAAAGCTTTAAGACATCTATGACTGAGCAGAAGCCTTCATGACAACTGTGAAACAAGATTAAGAAGATTAAATCAATATCTGATGAGATTCTGCAGAGCAGTATAAGATAGAAGATCTTATGTAATTGAATCTCAAGAATATATAAATCACATATTCATCTTATACACTAGACTACTGTCATATCAGATATAAAGTGATAGAAGTTCTAGATAGTTATAACTACTGTCTTAACACATTATCAGAGATTCATAATGTATTTCATATAAGCTTACTCTGCTATACTGTCATTGATTCATTCTCTTCTCAGCTGACTTCTGACTGACAACTGCCAGACATCATAGAAGAAGATAATGAGCTTGAGTGAGAGATTGAAGATATTCTTAATAAGAGATTCTGCAGCTGTAGCTGATAATATCTTATGAAATAAGTCAGCTATAATCAATCAATCTGAACTCTGAGTTTCATGTTATCTGAAACAGCAGCTCTTGACTGATGAGAACTGCTTCTGAAAAGAGAGAGTTAATGTGATAAACTGCATCTGATTAATCATATAGACTATTTCATTACACTTTATAAATTCTTTCATTTCTGATCACTGATCTGCAGCTACTATGAACACATGTAGTATACACTCTGATTCTTGATCATTTCTGATCACTGATTCTCAGCTGCTATGAACACATGCATATTCTTTCACTCTGAAGCTTCACTGCATACATCACCACATACATGTATAAATATTCACCTTGATTGCTAATTCTCGCACTTTCTCTTTCTTTTCTTCTTTAACATTTTTATCTTTGTTATATAAGACCTATCAATATTATACTGATCTATTCGGCGTAGGCCTCTTACATGTCTTATTATAAGATAATAACAAAAAGCTGATCAGTATTTGCTGATAAAGAGAAATTCTTGATCTGTTATCAATAATTTTAAAGTATTATAATTATAAATGATGATATTTAAAAATAGATCAGTCAATTCAGAGGCTTTAATCTTTTTATAAATAAAAATATATTTAATCATCTTTATAAAACAGTTAACAATGATCAAAATTAAGTCATATTCTTTAACTCTTATCAACTTCAGCAGATTAACTATGAAATTCATTAATAGATTCTGTTATAAGTTCTTTGAAACAGACAGTAATATCAACTCACTATATTGCTTATACTGCAGAATTTTTATTCTTTGATAGATATTATAAGTCTTAATATACTCTTTAACATCTGTCTGAAGCTTGTTTTAAATATATTTATATTTTAGAAGCTTCTCAGTCTTCTCTAATCTGAAGTGCTCTATATAAGAATTATTATAATAAATTCTTAATAACTTCTGACACATCACTCTGCTATAAGAGATAAAGACTGAATCATTCAGCAGTAGAAGTTCATATTCTTCTAGTTATCAGTGACTTGATTTCTTAGCAGTACTGTTCTACTCAGAGTCTGTCTCTTTCAAGTTCAAATCAGATTCTTTCTTCTTTAACTTCTGAATTTAAGCTACAGTAGAGATATCTCTCTTCTATAACTTATTAATAAATTTCAAAAGTAGTCAGATTGAAAGATTGTAGATCATTTCATTCTTTATTAATTCAATAATTATAAGATATGATACAAGAAGCTCATGATCTTCAGTGTCAGTTCTCTACAGAGATTCAGATTTTCTTTCACCTTCTATACTGAGTTATACAGCTGTCTTATCAGCACTGTTTCTGAGCTTCAGAGAATCTTAACTCTCTGCAGTCAGCTTCTTCTGTAGTAATAACAGAGATTCTTTTATAGAATTCTTCTCTGCATTAACAATATTATAATTAGATTATTTAAATAATGTATCAGCAGAGTTAAGCTGATCTAAATAGTATTAAATATAGAAATTATACTTTGAAAGCAGCTTCACTCATCTGACTTGATATTCTGTCAAGCTCTTTATTGTCAAGAAGTAATGCAGATTTGTATAATCAGTGAGAACTTACACTGAGTACTTACTACTCTGAAGATAATATCATCAGATCTTAAAGAATTTGATAATTATTAATATCTCTTAATTATGAGTATTATATCTTCTCTATATAAGTGATAACTTCTTGAAGAAGAAGATCACTGATCTTTATTCACAGTATCTTATAGACTCTGTGAAAAAGTCTTCTCTTACAGATATTTCATTATCTATATCTTTAGAGATGATTATTCTCTAATTCTTTCAATATTGAAAGATCTCTAATATCAACTGTGAAAAGATTTCACAGATCTCATTCTCAGATATATCAGTCTCACACTGACTGAGTAAGTTGAGATTAAAGTGATTCAGTATTGTAATATCTGTAAAAGCTTGTTTCAATTCTGTAAACATCTGCACAGTGTCTTGAGTAAGAGTAAACAGTTATATTTTTCAGTCTTTCACACTTCTCTTTAACAGATCTGTAAGAGAAGCAGTAATCTATGAATATATATAAATGAATTATCTATAGAAATTTACAAATTCTAAAAACATCTGCATCTTACAGTATGTTTACAGCACTGATCAGTTCTTAATGACAGAGACTCAGCTTCTATTCATTGAAATGCTGTTTATCTTAATAATATAATCTAAGAAATCAATCTCCTGCATGTAGAATGAGCATTTTTCAGTATTTATATAGAGTTAATACTGTCTTAAGTAACTTAATACTTCTTAAACATGAGTATTATATTCTTTCTCTGTTTTTGAGAAAATTAGAATGTTATTCAGATATACTATACAGAAGATGTTGACAAGGCCTTACAGTGTCTTATTTATATAGATCTGAAAGATGACTGAAGTATTATAAAGATTAAAAGATAAAACAAGATATTTAAAATTACTGTACTTAGTATGAAAAGTTATTTTTTAAATATTATCTTTATTAACTCTGATTCTATGATAGATATTCTGTATATCAATCTTTGTAAACATCTTTACTTTAGATAATTAATTGATCATCTTATTAATTAACAGTAATAAATAGTAATTCTTAACTATTATCTTATTAAGACCTCTGTAGTCTACACATAGATGTAGTCTATCATCTTTCTTAAGTATAAAGAGTATGAATACTTCTGCTGAACTCTTTAATGAATATATTCAGTTCTTTAATTATGCTTCTTCAAGATATTTATGCAGAATATTCAATTTCTTTATAGATAAGTTATAAAGAGATCTGTATAATACTATTATACTATCTTCAAGATAAATCTTATATTATATCTTAGTATCAGAAAACTTCACTACTTCTCTTTCTGAAAAGACATTCTTATAATCTGTAAAAAGATGTTATATATATCTGTCTTTAATAATGAATACTGCTGCTAATCTTACAGTGAGAGTGATAGCTTTTTCATCTATTCTTAAGTCTCAGTTATCTACTATACAGTATATCAACTCTATCTTTTTCTTAAGATTCTTTCAATGAAACTCTTCAGATTTCTCTATCACTGTCTTTTCATTAGTGAGACAGTACTGTCACATCTGAGTAACTCAGTTAATGAGAGAATTGTTTTCTCTCAATTATAGAAGATCTAGAATAATATTCTCATCTATAATATTAACTGTATAAAGAAGCAGACTGCTCTTCTTAAAGATTTCTTCTAAGTCTGTGATCACACACTTTACTTGAATTATATTAAAACAGTGATATTTTATTTCATTAATAAATTTTGTATAATCTGACAGATCTATCTTCTTTCAATTCTTCATTAAAGAAAAGAAATAGAATATGAAGTTAATATTCATCTCAGAGTTAAGTAGATATCTTACTAGTATCTTCTTATTTAAGATATACATTGTGATTGTAATATAGACTTAGAGATATAAGAATTATTAATTCTTTATTTCTTTCTCTTCTTTATCTTCTCTGAATATATTTGTCAGAAGAGAAGTTAACTTTAAGAAAATATCTTCTCAGTTTCTTCTCTTCTTTGACTTCTTATAATCACTGATATAGTGATTATCAGCTCTGCAGTTAAAATAGAGATCTTTATCAAATCTTTTTTAATATTTCTTTACAGTGAGTAAAGAATCAGAATACTTGAAATTCTTCTTTACTTTCTTTATACTGAAGCTGTCACAGCACTGTTTAGATCTTATTATTAATTACTTAGAAGAAGTCTTATTAATCTTTTTCTCAGAGAATTGATTATTCAAATAGATCTGAGAAGCTAGATTGACAAGCTCAGTGTAATTAATTAATAAACTCTGATACTGTAATATCATTGTTCACATCTTATAAGTCAGCTTTATAAGATAAAGCTATATCTTTAATTGATTCAAATCATCAGTCAATTTCTCTTAATATTCTTCAAATCTTATATTGAAATTAAAAGAATTCTCATTATCTTATTAATATAATAAGTTGAACTACTGTGTTACTATGAAGTTGCAGTTACAGTAATCTTCAATTTAATTTAGTAGAAAGTTCTTAAATTCTTCTTAAGTTATTGTAATCTCAGTACACTCAAGCTTTCTCTTCTTAATAACTCAAGTAGTTACAGAGATGTCTTTAAGAAGGTTGACAGTGTATATTACTTATATCTTATAAGTATTATACTAGCTCAGATTAAGACAGAATTTCTGTTCAAGAATATGAATAAAGCTGTGAAATTCAGATAATATGTTTTTCTTATATCTTAGAGAATCTCTGATCTTAATCTCTCTATCTTCATAATAGACATAGATGTGTAGAGACTGTGATAATAACAGAACAGTTAAAGAACTCATGTCAAAGTATGTAGCAGATTCAGAAATCTCAGATTTCTGCTAAAATAGAGATGTATACACTCTAGAGAATAATGTAGAGTTTCTTTCAGAGAGTGAGATCAGATCAGTCTCAGTATAAATATATAAGATTATATCAGTCTATTAGAGCTTGACTGATTCAAACTTATAATCAGATTAAGTGATTCAAATTGTAACATAATAAAATTAAAGTGATGACTAGTTAACAGTGTTATATAGAGATAGTTATTTAAAAAGTTATATAAATAAGCTTAACTATCTTACTTAAATAGTGAGCTTATAGACTACAGAGTTATTATAAGAATATCACAGATATAATACTTAGTATACTAAGAAAATTATATAAGAAATACAGTAACTCTTATATATATTTCAGTAGTAGAAAAATGAATCACTGACTTTTTTAATAAGAAGTCAGTATCTAGCTATTTTATATAGATAATAAGTGAATACTCTTCTCTTATTCTATAAGTGAGAATAGTCAGAGTGATATCTCAGTAGTATCTCACTATTAAGAAAGAGTAATCTACTAATCTTATATAAAAGCAGAGTTCTTATATTTATTAATCAGATCTTTCTATAATATATCTGAATAATGTTATAAAGTGATTGAAAATCAGTTCAGATAAGATGAAATTATCTGTATAAAAGTAATAAGCTATGTAAAACCGCAGCAGAGTCTTGACACAGCTGAAGATATAATACTGTATCTGAGATCAGAATCAGATTTTTTAATAGTCTTATTATTAATTTAACTAATTTCATTATACAGTTTTAATATTAAATAGTAATCTTATACTATCTCAGTGAGACTTACTATTTACTCTTATTATATTTTTTAAATAAGATTATAATTTTTACTTCTTAATTTAAATTATTTTTATTACTTTAAATAACTTTAAATCTTATTTAAATATTATTAAAAAGCATTACTTTTTAAAAAATTAAAAATAGTCTAAAAAAAATCTTAAAATATCTAAAAATAGTAACTTTATATTAAGAATGAGACTAAATGAAATCAAATGAGATCACTTTCTCATTTTTTTCAAGTCATGATTTCATTTTAAGATCTCATATATAGTTACTTTACATGTTTTTTTAATGACTAGTCTCAGCAGGATTCACATCAAGAAATGTATGAGACCAGATCAAATGGGACCAAATGTGAAATTCATGGTCCCGGCGGCCAGTCTAGGACTCATGCTGGATTAATAATGCTGCAACCCGCTCAAACCGAGCCAGAGGGTCTGAGCCCGCTGAGATAACCTTTTTTGTTATCCATAACTTTTACCTAGTAGTGTCGGACCGACCTTAACTTAGTTAACTATGGCCCGTGCTTAATAATCCTCCTTCTCACTTAGCTAGCAATCTTCAATCAAGCAAGCTTTGCATCACACTTATTTAGTTAGTGATTGCTATTATTATATAAGTACTGTACAAGCATCAAACGCTCGCTTACGCTCGTTTGCTGCTTGCGCAGCCCTCTCTACCACTTCCACCCTCTACTCCTACCCCCCTCTTACTACCCCTTTCACCCCCTACTCTCTCTACCACCACCACCGTTTTCACCCTCTACCCCTACCCCCTCTACCGCCCTCTTTCACCCTGTATCACCCCTATCACCATTATCAGATTAATCAGAGCTGTACAGGCTGCAGAGCTGGCTGTTCAATCTCATTCATGAATTCAAAGAGATGCACATCACATGAGATCATGTTACAGGGCATTTAGCAGCCATGAACACAGAGAAGAGTATAAAGAATGTAAATACTATAGAGAATGTATGAAAAGAGTAGAATGAAAAAAAGATTGAAGATTGAAGATTGACCTGAGCTGTATGAGCCGGAGAGCAGATCTGAGCATTCAAATATTTTTGATGAAGGTGCACATGATGTCACATTACAGTGTTTTTTGCATGGAAAAGTTAGTTTTTCTATAATAAATAGAGAGATAAATAGAGAGAAGAGAGATATGGTATTCTGGCTCCACAAACTGATTCCCCAGCAACACTACCTGTGTACTCATTCGTCCCTGAGTCTGTAGTTCAGCCGGCGAAATGGATGATGGAAACATAGCATATTTGCCCGTAAAAGTCACCCAGGTCTTCAGTTATTGCATCTTTCCTCGGTTCCTGCACAACCGTCGCCAATTTGCTCCCCGTATACTTTAAGTTGAGGTGAGCGGGCGCAGGAGCAGGCGCCGAACATTCTTCGCAGATGAGCAGCGTATGCCATGATTCCCGGCTACTACTCCAGAGAGATGCTTAAATAGCGACAGACTTTTCGTGTAAAGCAATTGCAGATTTTTATCGCAGCATGGCGGCTTACAATTAAGATGAGGTGAATGGCTTATGGTGCTGTGGAGGACAAACTCCCCCTAGGCTAGATGTCGAGGGAAACGCTCCTTTCTCCAATCTGTTGAGATTTCAGACTTGAAATATTAGGGAAATCAATGTATGGCAATGAGTCAGAAACGGAATGCAACATATGAAATCTCAAAGACTTCAGAATTCCTTTAGTTTCGCTGGGGCAGATCGTTAAAGAAATGTTGAATATGCCTGCTAGTGACGTCATTGCTTGTGAACACAGATCTGTCTGGTAAAGTTTGCTACTTCTCACGATTTCATAGGTTTACAGTGCCCCTTTCCTACCAACAATCTCCTATTTCGAATAGAGGGAACTGGGCACCTTAGTCACTGCCTCCTGATATGGATGGCGTTTCATTACCCAGGGACTTAATAGGATATCTGGCGATACTTCGCTCCCGTTTAGCTGAATGTCTAGTATTCCCTTTGGAGTGTGGCGTTCCATGTTAGAACCATGTACCTTAATATATGTTGTCTCAACGTACAGTAGTACTTCATGAATGTGATACCAACACTGACGTCACTGCTACCATATATATTGGGGGTAGAAAGGGAGGGGCCCCAATATTTCTCAAATAGGAAAAATTATTCAGGGCTTGTACTCAGCTTTATTACGCACTTCACTACACAGGGAAACAGAGCCAGGGAAGGTCTACCTGATAAAGCAACGATTCTTGCTCCATACACTACGTCACTGCCGGGGAACTAGGCCAGCTATCCTAGGTAAATACTTGACCTCATGGGGGTTATTGGTATTAACGTCAAGCACATATGTGCAGGATACAGAACCATACCCGCCGGATGATCCTCTTTTTATTTTGTGGACTCGAGTAGAAAGAAGGGTAAAAAGCAAACAGAAATCCCCTGTTGAATCTCCAACCTCGTTCAACATTTCTACCCAGCTCCAACAGCTACATAAATTCCATCAGAAGTAAGAAGCCTTCGGCGCAGAACTCCCTTGCCCGCGAACATATTTATTGTCTCGAGACGTTGAGGGTTGCAGGAGTCGGAAATTAAAGAGCATAGGCTGTGGAACAAAAACCCGAAACAAGGGAGAAGAAGCCATATCAGAATGCATCGTCTACCCCGAACAGTCATCCCGCGGCTGAGGCTGCAACCATCACGAGCCACCTCTTCGCAGTGGTTCTCGCCAGCGACGGCATCATATCAACTTGGATTCCAGGATGGAAGGGGGGTAAGAAGATATGCCAATTCCGAAGCGTCATCGACTAAAGAGGGGAAGGAGAAGGGCGCCGCATATGGTAGCGGGGATGATGATAGTGGTGAGTGACTCCCTCCCGCTTTTCCACACTTACAAATCCCAACAAGGAATTTGGATAATTAACCAGATCCCATATGTACAAAGATAACCAACATTACCACCGCAAACATGAACCACCTCCCGAGCGCTCGGAACCAGAATCCTTCTCAGAAGAGTTCGAGCACCGGATTCCATCCAACAAGGCTCATCCCACGCTTAGTGACGAATATCAACACAGCGGCGCCGATCCGCAGCATCCCAAACGTCCTTCGAAAGAGGAGCTAAGCCCTGAGGACCAAAAGAAACAAAAAGAAACTGAGAAGGATGTAAGGAAGCATAACGAGGATATGGAGAAGAGGTATGATAGGGCTTATGTTCAACTTGATAACAAGGGAGAGTTTAGATCGTTGGAGGAAGAAGTTGAGCAATTCAAGAATCGAGGGAAATAATGCGAGGATTGCTGGGAGTGATCTTGGATGAGAGATCCGTGCTAAAGAGATTGGGCAAGCAGTTATGCTTTACCTGTTGAAGATGGATTCTCACATGGCATGGACTGGTCCGCTTTTAATTCGATGGGTCTTCTTCTGATGGGCGGTCTCCATTTAATTCGATGGGTCTTCTTCTGCTGGGCGGTCTCCATTTTTATTCTTCGGCGTTCCTTACTGCGGGTTGTTGGTTCGTTGAATAACTGACCAAAATTGTCAATGGAAAAAAGCGACATTACGTCCTAGAGAAAAATGGATGAGGCACTTGTTCCTGTCTTGGATAAATCCGAGCTATTTTTCGCATTGTATCATTGCGGTGCCATGCTCAAAGCAAGCAAAGAAATAGCGCAGGGAAACCACGGAGAACGAAGGATTCTGTACAAAATGGTATTATATGGAGTGTTTAAGCTAGTAACACATCAATTTATATAGGTATCAAATCGAATGCCCACATAAAGCTAGCCAGTGCTCTGCAGCAACGGGGTCTCTTCGGAAGGATGGTTCTCGTTGTCGCGATGAGCCACGATCCCATTGGCCCTAGATTCCGTTCCCGGAGCATCCCCGGGGCTTACATCGGTCTCTGCTTTCGATGGATTGACATACTCGAAATAGATCCCCATAATGAGTAACGTTCCCTGCAACAGGGCTGTGACCACGTACACCCCCCATGAACTCCAGCCCTCCGTACCCAGACGTGCTGCTAGGCTAGCCGCCCAAACTAGACTACCTGGGGTTTGGATGCACATCATCGGAATACTCAGGCTACCGACGCGACGGAGACGGAAGGTCGTATAGATCTGGGGAAAGTACTGGATGGACGCTAGGACGGCTGCGCAGATGCCGAAAATATTTGCGCAAAATTGACGCTGGTCTGAATGTGCAACGACAATAATTATGACAACGACGGCCGTTGCGATTGTCTGAAGAATGCATATTGCAGCGACTATGAGGGCTATTCTGAAGGAGGGGGATGAGGGTTTGCTAAGAATGGCAGGGGTCGAGCGCGGAAAGTAAATGACAAAAAGGAAAAGGCTAAATATTCGGTCGTTTTAGTATATCCAATGAGCCACTAAGTTGTATCCATCTTCTTTTGGCGGGAGGAATACGGATAAGAAGGTACGGTTTCATCTCACATTATTGTAAAGCAAAGCGCTTGGACCCCGACCTGCAATATGCCCAACAGCCCAGCAAAACAGGAGAATCCATTAATCTCTTTGCAGCAAGCAATGTCCGCTCCACTTCTTGGGAGCACAAGTATATTTGCAAAAGAAAATGTCCCCGATGTAGTTCCTAATAGAATAAAATATGGGGATATTCCAAAGGAAGATCGTCGCGATATAATTCTGTAATGTTGAGGTAGATATGAGAGGAGAATGCCCAACAGGATACATCTATGATAAGCACATCATATGTCAGTGAAAGGGCCTTAAAATTCAGGGTCACACTAGCTAATACTTACAGCGAAAGAGCAAAATTCCAAGGATTTGGCGATGCCAGCGCCTTGCAATGGGGGGTTATTGTCTCTTTCATGATGAGCTTCTTGAGGATGTTGGTGTCAGGCAACTGGGATTCTAGATTCTAGTGACGGATAAGGTGAAGTCTCAACGTATACGTGCTTCTTCGAACGGATATCTGTCACATCATTATGTCGCAGAGGCTGATGAGCAGAATAAATCGAACACGGTGAGAGAGATGATGCCCAACACATGCGGTCATGTCAAGCGCTGGTCAGATGCAGCATGTACGAACACTGATTGGCTTGTGGTGAGCGCCAAAGTAATTACATAATCTCTTATCTGAAGGTTATCGCTAGACGCCAGGAGAGCAACTTTACTACAGCTTCATGCTCAATTATCTCTTCATTGGCTTTTAGAGCAATCCAAAAGAGAGCTGTTCTGCCAATGAAGATGATCTAGCAGGCATGAAACAACGTTTTTTAAAGGCTTGGTGCATACCTTCAACTTATCTTTCAGGAAAGCAGCTGCAAGGCAGGGCCAACACATAAAATTAGGTCTTGCATCCACTACGTCACACCAGTGTCATAGGGGTCCCAACACCTGCTTTTTCGTCTTTGCCCATATATTCCAGAGATGATGTCGCCTGCTCTTTGTTAACTTAACTCCATCAAAAAGGTCATTTGTTAGTTGGCAACGTAAAGGGCCCTTGTATTGCTCTACATTGAGTAATTGAGTATTTCAGGCCAATCCTTTTTGCTTTTCATACACTGTTATTGTGATCACTGACTTACTGCACCCTTGATATCGCGTAGTGTTCATTGAAACACCAACATGAGATTCTCATGGTCTTTGGGCCTTGTGATCACCTTAGCCGTGACAGAAACGGCGGGTTCGAGGAACTGGTTCAGTAAAGCTGGTATGGTCTTAACCCGATGCTGTTTGAGATGTGCCGCGCTCTGTGTTGCGCTTGTTTTGTTCTCGTTTGTCGCCTATAAGTTGTGGTATACTACGAACCTGCTACAAGTTACAAAGAACTAACTATGAAATTATTATAGTATACAACAGATGGCACGAAACAGAGCTTGAACGTTGGCTCTCTGACCATGGCAAGTTCCACTCACTATCTTGATAAAACCAAAGACAGTTGACTAATGTCTCTACAGATATCCCATATCCCACGCCGGCTGATAGAAAGGATCTTGAAGAACTGGTAAAATCGAATTGGGAGTCGCGGATCCACATTCCTATCACGCACACAGCAGAACATGTATCCGAATCTCTGGGAGATGCGAAAGAGTGGATTTTTGATACGTATGCGTTTCTCAAATTCTTGCTAGGCTAAACATTAATCTGACCATTTATGTAGCTGGAGTGATTCCCAATTGAAAACCTTCCTTGACAGACATGGAATTGCTAGCCCACAGTCAAGCAAACGTGATAAGCTATTGGCAGCAGTACGAGAAAACTACGAAGCCATTGCCCAAAAGCTTGGACATACAACACTCTACCCTGGGAACTGGCTTTACGAGCAATGGTCAGAATCGGACTTAAAGGAATACCTCGACAGCCGTGGCTATAATGTGCCCCAACCAACAACTCGAGACAAGCTGATCGCTAGCGTACGTCGAAACGCACGTATTGCTGGTCTAGAATCTCAACGTGCTGCCTCGTCTGCCTCTTCATCGGCTGAGGCTGCTCAGAGAACCCTATCGGAAGCCCTGTTCAACGCCTGGTCAGAATCTGACTTCAAAGAATTTTTCGATAAGCACGGCATCAAAGTCCCTCAGGGTTCGAAACGCAACGAGCTTATTGCCCTTGCGCGCAAACATCGCGCTTCTTTGGTGCAAGACCCCACTGCTTCTCTCACAAGTGCATTTGGTGCAGCGACTTCAAATGCTGGAAACGAATTTGCTCGCGCGACGGAGGACGCAGAACTGAAAGCGGAAGATATGTTCAATTCTGCCATTAATAAATGGTCTGACTCACGTCTCAAGGCTTATTTGGATGCGCGTGGTGTACCGGTGCCGCAGGCGACGAAACGAGATGAACTCCTCGCCAGAGTACGCCTCAACAGGCACAAGGCAATAACCGGATACTCTGCTTGGACTTTTGATACCTGGACCAAGGAGAATTTAGGGTACGAGCAAATGGCTCCTTCCTCTTATCAAGCTTTGTAGGCAAAACGCTAACGTTCTGTCATTTAGGAAATATCTGTCCTCCCAGCATCAGCAAATGATGGGAAACATTGAATACACCCGCGACGAACTCATGAGAAGGGCAAAATCCGCATACGAGCAGGCTTCTAAAACCAGTGGAGCAGACTTCGCTGCCGTCACGAACTATTTGGCAAAGGAAGCTGCTGCAACCAAGGATGCTGCATTTGACACTTGGCCCCGGGTTGATCTGGAAAAATATCTCGAGTCATACGGTCTTAAAGGCCATAAGAGCTGGGATATTAATAGACTGCGCGAGGAAGCGAAGCGGAACGCTGATTTCTTCCGCTATGGAGAACTCGCACAGGAGGCAACGATCTTCTCTCGATTGCAAGGTGGTATGCAGTGGGTCTTACACCAGCTGAAAATAGGAGCGCTGAGTGGCAGGAGGGAAGGGCAGAAGGCCGCTGATACTGTGAAGGAAAAGGCTTCCCAGGGTGTAAAGCGAGTGACCGATGAACTCTAAAGAAACACTTCAAACTCCCCCTCCCTGTCCTGGAATAGGAGTGAAAAGCATGGGTGCTCTGCAGAAGGATTAATAGGGGTTGTCTTAGTTGAAATAACGTCTAACGCGGTCTTTTCCTTTTGATTTTCTTGTGATTTTTTTTTTGGTCGCTTGTTCTATTTTCTCCACCTTGTCAAAATATTCGTTTCCCATACGTATGTATTTCTGCAGTTTGCAGTTTATCCTTCCATCTTGTTTCGTCTGTCTGTCATGGTTAACTGAAATGGAACAATCGGCAGTTATATATGTATAATTTACTAAAATAATGAGAAAAGGAGAAAAGGAAACAAAATGATAATTACAGAGAAAAAACCCCGCAGCTGTTCTACCATGAACCCGCGTACATTTTGAGTTTGGCTACGCTATTGTGCTTTCCAAAAAAACGCAGATTATATGTTAAATCTTCTTTCGAGTCAAAAGGAAGGGCTTCTGATTTTGATATTTTCCTATATTAATATATTCATTCTTCGTTGTCGCCTTTGAATGTTCATGAAAATGCCTGTTCATGATCTTGATGCAATGCATACATCTAACCCAGCCCCGTTTCTACCTTGTATATTTCATAATACGACTAGTCACCAGATCAGCGGTTTCTCTGCTTCCCCTAGCTATTTCTTTTGAATGATGAACATAATATGCTGCCTAGAATGTACTCAAAACTGAGTCTTGTTAACCCTCTCATCAAGACCGAGAACCAGCGTTGCTTCTGCCACGTCGCTTTCTGATTTGGTGTATATATCCCGCGGTGTCGTCAACCAGAAAAAAAAAAAAAAAAAAAAAAAAAAAAAAAAAAAAAAAAAAACCCCGGCAAACAGTGACAGTCCATTTTGTATGCCCACAAGAGAGAAAGCTATGATATCGGTCATTTGAAAGACGGACCCATTTTTCCGCTCACTCGTTCAGCTCAATTTGAGAGGTAACCTTCTCAATCGGACTTGGGCGCTTCCGGATCCCCCTCCGCAACCAACTTGCCAACAACAAGGTACTTCTCCAGAAAGCGTTCCTCCCAACCGCGCAAATTGTCCATCTGATCCGCATCTAGCCCGCTCAGATCATCCAGGGGGCCCTTGAGGTCCTTCGTTAGCATTTCCTGGTCAAAGCTCTGGCAAGCTAACCCGCGAGTGGCATCTCTGCCGGCGAAGTTTTCATAGGGGCCGCCCTGTACGTAACGAGTGACGGATTGGTTAGTTTAGATTTGTTTTTGTACGATATATATATATATATATCTATCTAGTCGTCAATGCGCTTACTGGGCCGTAGAAGTTGCGCCCGGACGAGACGTCAAAGACCCGTCCGCGAACAGCTAGGTAGACAGGGGCACCATCTTTGCCGTTGAATGGGAGGAGGGTTGTTGGGGTGAAGGTGCGGAAGACGACCGGTGGTGGGCCTTTTGGAAGGACGAGAGGTTCTCGGGGGCGGAAGTGGAAATAGACCAGGAGGACAAAGAGGGAGAGGAGGACCAGGTTTATTGGGGTTGCGATGGAGGCTCTAGTTTGTTGTTAGATTTTTATTTGGTTCATTTTGTTACTGTTAATTCCAATTTAAATGTTGGCATGCGTTTTTATGTTGTCTCCGGATTGTGGCCATTCATTGAACTGGGCTGGGGATAAGATGGTCTGTGGGTGGTGGAGCTTACACCTCAGCAGCGGGCGGACTTGTATCTAGGAGAGAGGAGTGAGGGAGTTAGCAAAGTCGAAGCCAATACTACTGCCAGCTGTGGACATACCTGTCGCCATTCTCTAGCACTCGGCACTGAGTTTCAAGAGCTAGCTGCAAATCGGGAGTTTGACTGTTGGTGTGGAAGTCGGAAGGCAAGTTGAAGCAACCAAGTTGAACCAACATTGGTATGGGATCCGCCACGATTCGCTTCTGGAACTTCCACAACCAACGGAGCCATATCACGTGGGGCTGACCTGAAACGGGGCCGCGACAAGACTGGGGCTCAGGTGGACCTCGGGAGCAACCAAGGCAAGCATTTGACATCCAGCTTTTACCATGGAAACTAACTATATATCGCGAGGGCTTCAACACCTTCTGGGTAATTGACAAACTACTACCATTAAAGGGTCTAGCATCGGGTTGTAATCTACTCAACTTCTTCAGTTTTGACTCCGCATCGTGAACCACCACACTGGCCGCCCTTGTGATTTATTAGTGCTTTGTTGGACAAATTGAGTTAATTTTAGCCCAGCCTGCAGGGCCGCAGGCTGAATCATGCAAATAGCTGTTTGTCATAGGCTGCTATTTGGGCTTTTTGCGCGCCGTGATTGGCTAAATATCCAGGTATGGTATGAGTGCATAATCCTCACTATGGGTCAGTCTGTCTCCAAATTAAAGGATTCTGTGGTCTGGGGCTTGGAGCCATTGCTTCATAGTACGCGGGAGAAATGCGTGAATTGAAACCCCCCTACGGGGGTAGAGATGTGCGCCCGCAACCGGCGATTTCTTGTACTTTCTGGTATCCTCCTGAAACACTGCAGTTTATCTTTTCTAACCAAATTTGCAGGACAAAAGAGAAATACTTGTTTGAACCAACAATGTGGAAGAAAAACCTACGATCTAGAGGGCCCGTGATTGGGAATCCCGTGCTACTAACTACTACGCTCGACAATACGACGCTGCAGACCATGACGACTCTCAATTCTCCCACTAACCCTCAGGGCCACCCCGACTACAACCAGCGTGATCGCGACGATGGCCCAGGCCTACCACCATTGCCGTTGTGAGCATTCCCAGTTTTTATAACTCTGCCTCTTTTTCCACATCCTTATACATTGACATCATTACGAGGCACAGTGGTTAAAACTAATACATCATTTCTGAACTTGTCAGTAAGCCGATGGAGCCGGATTCGCGCAGATCAAACCTCCCTTCCCGGTCGCCAATACCATCTTCTATATATTCAAAACGCGATTCCCATGTAGAAGGCAACATGTCGTCAGCCGATTATAACGTGCCTCCAAGAAGAAGAAATTCCCAGGTCTATCAACCGGAGTTCCGCGAGAGCCAATATACCGATATTTCGCCGCCAGATTCTCCTGTATTTGCGCCCACTGGCCATCATGAGAGTCCTGACGTATCTCCCATAGACGATGACCCTCCGCGGTTTCCGCCTCCAAGAGCGCCTTATAGAGAACCTCTTAGAGAAGGCGGGCTCCAGAGTGCTGTGCCCATAACGTTCAAAGATGTTAATCGCAAACCCAGCGCAGTACACGCGCCATCTCAATCACATGCATCGTCTCCGCCATCTACAACCTTAAATCCAATATCTCCGAGCCAGGCATCGAACCGGCGTACGAGATGGGACGATTTTTCTGGAGAACCCACTCACGACGAGAAAGACAAGGTAGCGCAAGCCAGGCCCGGAGCCGTTGTTCCTCAGCAGGGTCCGACGATCAAACAATCATCTAAACAAGGGTTTAATCTTCTAGCCAAAGGGAAAGAGTTGAATCAAGCGAGGAGGAAGTTGATGGAGGGGCGCCGCCACGCTGATAAGAATGATAAAGCTGATCCCGCTCAGTTACCCCGCCCTCGAGAGCCATGGAAAGGTGCAAGCGGACGAGCAGCAATCGTTAAACCCATAGATACCAAGAAAACACCCCAACCACAACCACCGCTAAGTATTCAAACCCAACCTCGCAAATATAGTGCCTCTGGTGTAGAACGCAAACCGCTCCCTCGCAATGATGCCGCTAGCGGACATGCCCCTCTTACGGTATCTAAATCGAGAGACGCAGGCAGTGTGCCTGATGACCCAACCATTAAACCCATTGTTCCATTAAAAGCAGCCAACAACACCCCAGCATCTACCAGAATTCCTTCAACTCCTGCTTCTCATTCCGTAAACAGCGGGACACCAGCACAATCCGAAACCCCTCGGGCAACACAACCCGAAGCTCCCAACTGGGACTTTACTGCCAGGCTCCAAAACATAACTTTAGAACAACAGCTATCGAGCCGTTTCAGCGCGACTACATATGCAACAACTGAAGCACCAAGCAGTCCTCCTGGAACACCACGCGCTCAAACAGCTGATAAAGACGCCCCGGCCCTCCCTGCCGTTCATACGGAAAGGACAGAAACTATATCATCACGAACCTTCGTCAAAGCCACTAGGCGCAAACCAACACCATCAGAAATCACAACATCATCCGCAAAGACACTACCCCGCAGCCCTCCCGAGATGGAAGCCGAAAACCGCATCGAGGCAATGGAGGCTCGGCTCAACGACCTCGGCCAGCGCAAGGCGAATATTAACACGATCCTCCATGAGTTGACGCAGGTGATACAACCCAGCTCCATCGCGTATGACCTGGCGACGAGGAGCGAGGTCAAGAAATCGGTCAGCAGCTTGAACAATGAACTTACGGAGATTAGGAAGGAGGAACATGATGTGGGGATGAAGCTTATGAGGGCGAGGAAGAAGCAGGATCAAGATGATTATTATCAACCGTCGAGTATCTGGGTTAAACGAGTTACTGAGGATTACTGAGGAATTTGTTGGCTCCCCCTTAACCATGTTTCATTATTCCTTCTTTCCTTCTTGATTCTCGTTTGCACTCCAACCCGCCCTCGAACCGGCTTTCTTTTTCTGGTTCTTTTCTTTTGCTTTGCTTCTCTCTCTCTCTCTCTCTCTCTTTTTTTTTAAAAAAAAAATGATGGCTGGGCCAGATGATACCTTTTCTCCAAACCTGGCTACATTTTTGGTAATCTATTCCTTGATAGCCAACGAAGCTCCAGGGGTTCTCAGTTTTTTCTTTCCATTCATCCATTCTGGCTTCTCTGACTTTCTTATCTCGTCCCACTCTTCAATAAGTATAAGAAGGGCGCTATTAGCTGCTTTGGCGCTCTGCTGCTCGGTCTGTTGCGTCTCGTGACTTTTTCATTTTTCACTTTTGTTTCTGGCTCCAGAGAAACAGCCATGATACATTTTATTTTATATTTTGCCTGGCTTCCCAACTCCTTTCCTCCCTGTACATGCGAGAAACTACGATTTATCATGACCCTATTATCCCATTCCGTCATGCCGCGCTGTATATATGATACTTTGCTTCGTTCCCTATCAAGATGATTGCTGGTGGATGTGAATTGGTAAAAGGTATGTTTGATATTCCAGATGTAAAAGTTTAAAAATTAAGAGAAAAAATATATCCCTTCGCAGAGACAAGAAGCCGTACTCTCAGCGTCGAACCGGTTTTGGACTGCGAGGGGTATCTTGCGCGAAGGTAGAGGACGTCATTTCGTTATCCATCACTCCAGATCTCGACCTATTTCGTTTATTCGTAAATTGAAGGTTTTGTAGCACACACACACACACACAAAGCAATGAAGTTGACGCTCGTCCCTCATATAGCTGCCCTCATCTCGTTCGAATCAAGCGGGCCGGTGGTGCTGATGGATGTAGATATGTGTGTGAATACGTGTGTTGGTGGGATGTTGCTCTCTTTATTTCTTCCCAGACTTCTTGATTCCCTGCTGTCCCGAGTTCAGAGGCCCCTTGCCCTTCGCCTTATCCGCCAGTTCCTTTTTGGCTTTGGCGTCTGGAAACGAAGTTAGTTATTTGTGTTTTGTCGCACAGTCAAGGTCCAAGTCTGTGCCAGAAGGGACTAGCGATTCATCGTGAAAAGTTTTAGAACTAGGGTCGCCCGTACCAGCTTTCTGCTTCTCTCTGAATGCAAGATCATCCTCATCGAGTTCTTTCCTCTCCTTCTTAGGAGCCTTGAGCGGCTTCGCCTTTCCGCCTAGACAAGAGTTAATTAATATCAGTACCCAGGCGGGGGAAGGGAGCCCAGTGAGAGCGAAGTCAGTACTCACCTTCTCTTCCACCCATTTTGCAAGCTGCTGTAGATGGAACTAGGTATATCTTTGGATAAGTGGATGGGTAGATTAGTAGAGAGAATACGAATCCTCTTCTCAGAAAACGACTTTCTCCACTGGAGCAGCCTTCGAAGATTGTGTGAAGATGCTTGCAGAGATTGGCTCAAGGTTCCTGTCCGACGCTAGATCCTAAAAGGGTTAGATTATTACATAAGCCTCGATTTTGCCGCTTTTCGCCTCAAAACGGCTCGTCCACTCTCACCTGTCTCTACCTGCCGACATCAAGCTGCAACCTTCGTCGCAACACCATCAATCATCTTAAACCTCTATATGAGGTCATTTTTTCCCTTTTTATCCCCTTTTAGCTGTCGAATGTGTATCTTCTAGTAGTTCGTGCGTGTTGTGGGGACATCTCTAGTCGGGTTGGGCATTTCACCATCACCCAAAGCCATTGTGAACAATTCGAGAACACTGTTGCTAACTGAAGATATCACGACTTCCACAAGCTCACCCCCCTCCCCCGGCGTTTGACCGAAGCTATTCCCGGAAAAATAAATAGTCTACAAAAAGACTATTATTTTCTTTTCTTTTTACAAAGATTAGACAAATAATCGCCGGGATGGCGTCACGACGGTCGAGGTCTCCATCGACCCCTTCTGAGGGTGAGATCATCGAGTCAGGCTCAGACACGAAGGCAACTACGTCACAGACTTCTGTTAATGGCATCAACGTTGACCGTAATACCAGAACCAATATTTCTGCGCCAAGATCCCCCCATTCTCTTTCCAGACCGTTTCGCCGTGAAAGATCGAGATCGAGATCGAGAACAAGATCCCGCTCCCCATATCGTGGATCCAGAACCGAAAACCGAAGACGCGATGTTGATTATGACTCCGAATGGGACCGTCGGACGATCCCCTCGAGCCGTTTAGCTTCCAGATACGATGATAGATATCAAAGCGGATACACTTCGAGACGGCGTAGGAGAGGGTATTATGATCATGACCGAGACGATGGTCATTATGATTCTAGAAAACGCCCTAGGACCCAAAGCAGATCTCCGTTCCGCGATACTAGAAGTTCGAAGCAGTATTCAGGTGATGAACGAGATTATGATAGTGATAGACTATCTAAAACCCGTGACCGGAGTGGCCAACCCTACATGGGTGATAGGAGGCCGTCTTCTGAACAGTTAGTGAGCGAGAGGGGGAAGTCCCCAAGTGACGCTCGAAAAGAGAGACAACAGGCTGAATCTCGAGGAAATCAGATGCAACAGTCTTCATCCGCCGCTGCTCAATCGGGTCAATGGGATACGTATGTCCCTCCTCCCAATTACGGAATGATTCCTAACAGCTCTCCTAGTACACCGGCTTCAAACAATGATCATGGCACCAACGGGTCCCCGCCGGAACCGGTTGACGAAGCTACATTGATTGAGCAACGCCGAAGGCGCCGTGAAGCCATCAAAGCTAAGTATCGCGACCAGTCAACACCTCTCATCGTCAAGGCCCTGGAAGCTGGGAATGAGACAGACTCCACAGTACAGAATTCAGGTCAACCTATGGCTCGTAACGATACAGCAACAGGTCAGTCAAATGTCCAGTTCAATGATGGTAGAATTGAGGCTAACTCATCTACAGTTTCGCATATTAGTACCGCTGTAGAGACGCCCGAGGATACGTCCGGCGCCCCATCGCCCACTGAACTAAAGGTTTCCCGAGATGAAGATCTTGCTAACGCAAACGTCGTGATCACCAACGGTGCTGACAAGGATGACTCGTCTGTGGACTATGATCCAACCCAAGACATGAGAGAGGATAAGATGCGCCACGATAAAAGACATTTTGGGGAAGACATAACGTCTGGTGCTTACGATGAAACTAAAGCAGCGAAACAAGATGTCCTTGTACCCAGCCCAAACACAGACAACCCAGCCCAAGTTAAACCGAAAAACCTTCTAGATATAGATATGTTTGCGCCGGATGATGATATGTTTGCTGAGGCTCCTAGTACCTCCAAAGCCCCCGAAGTCGCTTCAAAGCCAAGTGTACCACAGGAACTTGACATGAGCATGATGGATAACTGGGATGACCCTGAAGGTTATTATATTGTCATGTTGGGGGAGCTGGTGGATGGGCGGTATCATGTGCAGCAAAATTTGGGTAAGGGTATGTTTTCTTCAGTGGTTCGTGCTACGGATTCGAAAACGGGAAAGCTCGTCGCTATTAAAATCATTCGCAATAATGATACTATGAGAAAGGCCGGCATGAAGGAGATAGAGCTATTGGAGCAGTTGTTGGCGGCAGATCCAGATGACAAAAAACATATCATCCGATTCGAGAGGCATTTCGAACACAAAGGCCATCTTTGCATGGTGTTTGAAAACCTTAGCATGAATCTTCGCGAAGTACTAAAAAAGTTTGGCCGTGATGTCGGCATTAATCTCAGAGCCATCCGTGCCTACGCCCACCAGATGTTCCTAGGCCTGAGCCTTCTCCGCAAATGCAATATCCTCCACGCAGATCTAAAACCCGACAACCTCCTCGTCAACGAAAACCGAAACCTACTGAAAGTATGCGATCTGGGCTCTGCCTCCCCCGCCTCTGAAAACGAGATTACCCCTTACCTTGTCAGCCGTTTCTACCGGGCTCCAGAAATAATTCTAGGAATTCCATATGATTATGCCATTGACATGTGGTCCATTGGTTGTACTCTCTTCGAGTTGTATACTGGCAAGATTCTATTCACAGGCCGCACTAACAACCAAATGCTCCGCTCCATAATGGAATGCAGGGGAAAACTCCCGCCCAAATTCCTCCGGCGAGGCACTCTTACCTATCTCCATTTTGACGACTTTTTGAACTTCCGTAGCGTGGAAGAGGACAAAGTCACCGGCCGGATGGTGACAAGAGTCTTGGACTTCAAGAAGCCGACGAGGGATTTGAAGACGAGGTTGATGGGGAAAGGATCGAAAGGTATGAGTGATTCAGAAGGGAAGGAGCTCATGCTGTTCATTGATCTGTTGGATCGGTGCTTAAGTATCAATCCCGAGAAGAGGTGTACACCTTCAGAAGCGTTGAAGCATCCATTCATCACTAGGGGTAAAATATGAGATGAAAAGGATTGGGAGTAAATAGGGGTGGGTAGATGAAATCTAGATATGGGGCGGTGTTATGGGTGTGGATTTCGCTTCCTTTCACTCCCTCCGTTCACCTAGTTTACAAATGTGACGGGTGACAAGATGATAGATCTACCTCGTCCCCTTGTATTTTCCCCCCCTTGGTGTATATAACCTATTTTAATATTTTATGTGGTTGCCCTGTGGCACTACCAAATAGATTTAACAGATCTTGAGTATAAACTTTTTTTGCAACTTCTTCCCTTTTTGACTTCTCGCTGGGTTCTGCCATAGTTATTTTGTGTGGCAACGTATCCCTGAACGTTTGTTGAATGACTAGTCAAATCCTCCGTATTATATCGTAGGATAATCGAAAATTCAAATCCACAGCCTCCATATCAATCCGGGTAATCGTATATACAACGTAATAACGACCTATCCCGCGTTTGCATGAATATCACTTTCCCCTTCAACTAGTGCTCCCCTATCTTCGACGGGGTACTTATCCAAGCTCTCATACCACTGAATTACCGAAGCGATCAAGAAGGCCCATGAAGCCCAGAAAGTAGAGAGACTGGCCTGATATTGTAAACCGGAGTTGTTATATGCAAGGAGAAAAATGCCAGAGAGCTGTTTTGGATTCCGGAGTGGGTATTTCTGTTAGTTCTATACGGAGGTAGTAGAGATAGTGCCAAAAAGAAAAGCGAAACGAACAGTGAACCCGATTGAACCTATAAAATTCCAGAGGTTAATGTGCCATCCCAGTGTTCGAAGAGCCGGAGTGTACCAGTTCTTCTGCGTCTCAAGCATGAATAGCGTCCTAGAAAGAATGTTAGATATTATGTCCGTGTGAGAAGACAATTCTCGAACAACGGGTTGAAGGGTGGACGGGAAACTGGCAGGCCTGATTTCGAAAACTTACGAGCTCATAATAAATCCCACTCCACCTATTATCTGAGAGGCCCGGTACACGCCGTCGGCCAGATTTTCGCTAAGATGGTTGTTAATCCCAGGTAAAGCGGTAACGCCAGCTATCCAAAATATTGTAGCCCCGATAAGTTGAGCCGAGGAAGCTAGAAAGCCTAGCTCGTAAATATAATGAGTTCGAAGGTCTCTCAGTGTTGGGAACCACTTGAAATTCGGTGACCTAGGAACCTCTGTGGTCGATTGAGCTAGCTCACCAGACGAGTCGTCGATACTTGGTGTTTCCCTCCCACCCCGTCCTACAAGATTTCTCTTGTTTACATGATGGTGGGTGCAGTTCTTCGGATCAGGGTAAATTCGAAGCAGGGATTCACCTTTCTCTGATAAGACATGTTCCAGCGCCCATCCAAAGCAGCCAGTGTCATGTATATTGATTGCTTCTAGTACGAGCAAAATGCTTCCCACCTCAAAAATTGTTGCGCCCACGAAGGCTGACACTCCCCCTGCGCTCAAAGTTTCGTATTTCAATTCCGACTTTGGTTGGACAAGTGGTAGGAAAACAAAGAATGAGTCTATGACCCAGACAATGGAACCAAACGCGAAAACCACTGCTGTTACATACGAGATATCCCAATAGGGGTATTGCACTGCCATGCGTTTGATGCCTCTCAGCGTTGCCTGAAAGGAGTCCGTCCGTTTGGGTACGATGTGTACACCTTTTCCCGGCTCCGTTGGACGTTCAACTATTAGTGCATGTCTACCCTTTCTGTTATCTCGTGACCTCCATTTGTATCTGACATCTCCTTTCACTCTCCTTTCATGTCGTTGCTGATCTTCAGTGGGATGTATGTTCTCAGCAGGTGGGTGTTCTTGAGCATGCACAAAAGAAAACGGTTTGGAGACAACATGTGTAGGATTCAGCCAAGATATTGGCCCTCTGATATCGGAAATCCGTAGCTTCTCATCCTGAAACGGATGACGATCAGGGTTGATGGTTTTGCTTCGGCTTTGGGAATTGCCCATTGTGATTGTGAAAGGACTGGTACGCCATACATCGCGGATTTGCCAATTCAGGGTTACATATTCGGGTGCAAGAGCATGTAGTCTTCGTTCTTGACAGAACTGAACGAACTACCCTGAGGATTTCTGAGAGTCTGGCCTCTTGCTTGACTTGAATTTTCCGCTATGGAACCTGAAAGGGGTGCGCTTGCTATGTTAGTATACACAAAGGAGCTGGGGTATACGGTTCGGATTTACCTCACGGGACAGATAAGAGAAATGCACGCATATATGCCTACAATGTTAGTATATCCTCTTCTTTAGGGATGCAATGATGTGTGTTGGATCGCTGGAATTACCATGAAGTCTTTGTGCTGCTGCGGCTCTGTTGAAAAGGTTAACCACGCCAAGGCTGTGACTGGCCAAGACCCGGGGCAAAAGCTTAATCTCAAAGGGGAAAGTGTTAGAACTTGTCCCCAGGTCGAAGGCATCAACCACCAAAACTGCTCCATGTCTCGTGACCTGAACCTGCAACTTCCACCGCTAGGTGGGAGCTTTCTTTGCATACGCTGTATTCATCCGCAGAATATCTGCCCACCACCCAGGAAGTATTAAGCTGCATGCGATGATGTGACTGTACCTATTTATGTCCTTCAATACCCTTCCTTGTGCAAAGGAAGGCATCAACTCAAAGGTACTCAATTCCTTATGGCTGTTCTGGGCATGCTGATGCTGTTGCACTTTTTGTTTTGAAATGGCTTTGCTATCACCCAACGATGAGACGTTTATGCACTGGACACAGGACAACCGCTGATCAGCACGGCATTTCTTTTGTCAGTATATGCGCCCCGGGCCATGCCGGCATCCATTAACCTGTGCAACCAAGGACGCACTCTGTGTTCAATCAAAAGAGCCTTCTGAAGATGTTTGCATAGCCACCATTTAGAAATGGCAGTTGGCCGGATTAAAACATTGATCACCCGAAAAAATGCGCCTTAATTCAACGGAATCCGTACACTCCTTCCTAGGCTTAGCTCAACGATCAAATGATTGAATGGGACTTACAAGTTTGAATGAAACGTTCCTGAACAAAATCTTCTCTGTCCATGGAATCGGATGACTCTTGTCGCAAAAGCAATGTTCCTATCCCCAGGAATTAATTAGAATTGGATGGCACGGATATGGAAAAAGTCAGCCATTGTGCAGGAGCATTTTGATATCATTTCTTTGTTCGCTGAAAAGAAGAGCCAAGCCGAATGTGGTGGAACAGGTATGCAATTGGCCTTTTCGGGAGTCTGGAATCAAGATTGATAAAACCCAAAAGAAATCGTGCCAAGCGAACGACAAAATGCATTTTGAGTTCAATAGCTGACATCTTCAAATTGGGTCATTTTCGCTATTGTTGGTCGAACCAAACAAAGATAGCAAACCCCAAGGCGTGGGAACTCGGGATTTGTTTGTCTTTTTAACTTCTCGTCAAAAGCCTCCTAAATTCCACGCCGCGAAGCTGTTATGTATGGTAACATTGCAGCTCAATCGGTTGGTCCGGCCCCGATCCAAATCGGCCTTGAGGAGTCTGGGATCGTCTCGGTGGATAAAAGGTGGTTACCAAATCCTTACCAAATGATTTCTGCGCCCAAATAGACTTCTCCAAGGACAAAGCCTCCAAAATGAAGGCAAGGGGCGCTCATGTGTCGGTCGGAAGAGTCTACATTGTGCTCTGACAGATCCGGTAGAACGAGCTCGGGAGCTTCCTCTAGGTCGGGACCGTCACGATTTCTAACTTCCCTCTTTGAATGACTGATTTCCAAAAGTCAAAATGCCATACGGAAATAGGTGGAACATGGAAGAGTGGTTCCAACACCTACGGAAGCTACCACAAAAAAGTGTTCAATAATCTGAATTTCTGCAAAATCAGAATAACGCTTCGATAACTAGAGGTCGTATGCGTTGACATCAGTGTTTCTGACAATGATGATCTCATTCTCCCACACACTCAACGGTAGAAAGGGTTCCTAATCCCATGCGGAATGGCTAGATGTCGGAAGGAAGTTGTGCACAAACCTTGGAAATTGTTCTAGCTCATATCCCCTCATTGACGCAACAAACAGATGGGCATTGCCCAGGCTCTAATGGAAGTTTATAACCGCTTGGAGAGCACGAGCCATATCACACATCCTAACCGTGCCATGCTTACTCACTCTCTCTAGTGAGTGCGCCACAGCGTACGGAGTGTATACAGAAAACTTGACCTCGCTAAGTGCGCCACTTGACCTTGTTACATAATCATGACCCTGACCTCGCACAATACAGTAATAATCAGTTGATAATTGACTTTCAACCTTTCAATTCACTCATTCATTCAGCTCATCAACCAATCAAAGCATGTATAGCTGATTCATAATCAATTAAATAAACAGATAAATTCATATAGAATATAAAGAGATATTTTACAGAATTTTAAAATATATCAAGATAAAAATATTTAATAATTAATTTTAAATTGATTTTAAATTGATTCTGAATTGATTTTGAATTAATTATAGTAATAAAAATAGATTTAATCTATATATTTAAGTAATTAATAATTGATTGAAAATCAGTTGATAATCAATTCAGTATTATTATTAAATTCAAGAATAATTTCAGTATTAAATTAATTTTAAATTGATTTTAAATTGATTTTAAATTGATTCTGAATTGATTATAGTAATAAAAATAGATTTAATCTATATATTTAAGTAATTAATAATTGATTGAAAATTAGTTGATAATCAATTCAGTATTATTATTAAATTCAAGAATAATTTCAGTATTAAATTGATTTTGAATTGATTTTGAATTGATTCTGAATTAATTGTTAATTAATTATAGTAATAAAATAAATTCAATCTGTATATTTAAGTAATTAATAATTGATTGAAAATCAGTTAATAATCAATTCAGTGTAAATTATATAAACACTTACTTTATTATTAAATTCAAGAATAATTTCAGTATTAAATTGATTTTAAATTGATTTTGAATTGATTGTAGAATTGATGGTAAATAATTAAGAAAGAAAGAGTAGTTTCAAATTATAAGAAAAGATGTATTGAGTGAGATTAGATAGTGACACGGGTCACATTTACAAGGTCAGCTTATATAATGAGATCAAGTGACGCACTTAGTAAGGTGTAATGTGACGGAACTGAAGTAGTAGCTAGTTAGCAGTGTCATGTAGAGATAGTTGTTTAAGAAGCTGTATAAATGAGCTTAATTATCTTGCTTAAATAGTGAGCTTGTAGACTACAGAGTTATTATGAGAATATCACAGATATAATACTTAGTATACTAAGAAGATTGTATAAGACATGTAGTAACTCTTATATATATTTTAATAGAAGAAAAAATAAATCACTGACTTCTTTAATAAGAAGTCAGTATCTAACTATTCTATATAGATAATAAGTGAATACTCTTCTCTTATTTTATAAGTGAGAATAGCTGAAGTGATATCTCAGCAGTATCTCATTATTAAGAAA
Organism: Blastomyces gilchristii SLH14081; assembly: GCF_000003855.2. Taxonomy (NCBI): domain Eukaryota; kingdom Fungi; phylum Ascomycota; class Eurotiomycetes; order Onygenales; family Ajellomycetaceae; genus Blastomyces; species Blastomyces gilchristii. The sequence continues at coordinate 261,573 of NW_003101664.1, forward strand.
AAGTAATCTGCTGATTTTATATAGAAGTGAGATTCTTATATTTATTAATCAGATCTTTCTATAATATATCTGAATAATATTATAGAGTGATTGAAAACTGGTTTAAATAAAATGAAATTATCTGCATGAAAGTGATGAGCTGTGTAAAACTGCAGTGAGATCTTGATATAATTAGAAGTGTGATAATACTCTTCTCTTTAAGAGTATAGTCTCTATACTCTTAAGATTACTGAATTAGAAATTATCTTTATTGTATAGCAATGATTATTAACTGATTTAATAGTGTATGTGCTGCATGTGATACAAAGAAATAGATGAGTTTTTCTGCTGACTGTGTAGATCTTTCTTTTTCCATCTTCATTCAAATTAAACATGTGATAAGTGAGTTTCTTATATATTAATTTGAAATGTGAAAAATGTAGTTAATAAGTAACTTGCAGATCACTCATTATATTTCATTCTATGTATGAAATTCCCTGCAAAAGTGATGTGTTTTAGAGACAAAGTTAACAGTAGTGATAGAATTTTTTGAAAAGATTTTTCTCTCTGTGAAATATTTTTCTTTTCTTCTCTCTCTTCTCTGTTGTGATGCTGCTCTTTCTCTTAATCAACACAGTGATATATGACTCTGTGTGATTATTTAAAGAGAACTCTGAAAAGAGCTTGATTCTGAGAATAGTAGCTCTGAAAAGCTTAATCTGTAGTTTCTCTTCTATAATATATCTGAGCTCTGCTCAGAATACTGCTGAGTTGAGTCTACAGAATTTTATAGTTTCTTTATCTTCTCTCTGTGAGAAGGCTTCAGTGCAGTCTCTGATCAGCATTGTTACTTATCTACACTGCACTAAGCAGCTGAAGAAGAGAGGGATTTTATACACTTACTTTTTCTCTCACTTCTATTATTTCTGTTACATCTATAACAACAACTTCTATCTCTCTATAAGTATTATCTACTTTACAAGAAGATGTTATGTCAGCTCTGATAAGAAGCTCAGATGCTTAAGCAGTACAGAGTAAAAGTCTCAGAGCTTCAAGTATTAATAGATTCTATCAAGACTGAGAAGATTCTTCTTACTTATCTGTAAAAGAAGATAAAAGTGTGAATCTTTAAGATGAAAAAACATCTCAGAATGACTGATCTTAAGAAGAGATCAGTTAGTACTGCTATTAAAAGTGCTACAGAGATTAATTACTGATTAAAGAGAATCTCACTTCAATTAGAGCAGATAACTGAGATACTTTATAAGTTAATAAGTTAATATTTTATACATTTCTTATACTCTTCTGCAGTACTACAGTACTAACTTCTCAGTAGATAAAGATACTGATACTGAAGACTTCAACAGTGAAGAATAAGTTTAATAAGAATGTGATTATTAATGAGTAGACTCTGATCTCTCTTTTTATCTTTTCAGTGAGCTGCAGTCTCATTAGAATAGCAGTGACTCATAGATTAATAATATTAATCTTTTTTATTAGTTTTAAATATTTCTTCTCTCTAACTACTTCAGGAATTTTACATTTATATAGTGTCATTAAACTCTTAAAAAACTCTTTAAGAGAAAATAGAAGAAGAGTGCTACAGAGCTCACAAGATATCAGCTCATTATTATAAGATTATCTCTAAAAACTCTTTGAGAAAAAATAAGAAGTTTTAAGCAGTATTTCTTACTCAATATCTCTGATATGTAATAGAGCAGTCTCTACTAGCTATCTCATAGCTTACAATCTCTTTCTCAGTATTTTTCAAATACTTAAACAGTTCTTATAAATTTTCTGATAATGAATAATCTTTTCATTTCACAAGATATTGAAGCTTACTATAATATGTTTATTTATTCAATATTTTCTTTATAAAATATTCAGTATCACTCTCAATCTTAATATTATTCAGCTGAGACAGCTTCACTCTAAAGTATTACTTATAGAGCTTCAAATAGAAAATGTAAAAAATAGAATGAATTGATTTCAATTCTGTGAGTAATTTTAACTTATATATATCTGTTTATTCATTACTCTTATTACTGAGAAAGATTCTAGTCATCACTCACTGAGCTTCTTATATAATCTTATTATCTTGATATTCTTTACTGAAAGTAGTACTTAATTCTCTATTAAGAACTTCATTGAAAGATGTTTTTAATTATAGTATTTTATCTACTACTTCTGAGCATGATGAATGCTTTTTACTATCTTCTTATAAATTTTATTTAAAAGTTTTAATCTCACTTTTACTTCTGATACTGAGAGATACTCTGTTCTCTGTATCTGTTTAATATTCTGACTGTCTATTTTTCTCTTTGAAATGTTATTCATGATGTCACTGAGTAACAAAGAATTATATTTATAATAAGTATAGAAAGAAGATATCTTTATAATTACATTCTTTACATTATTATATATGAATTCAGTGATTAGAAGATGTTTGAGTCAATCATTCTGATAATATAAATAGAATACTTAAAGATGCTATTTTAGTATCTGATTTTAATATTCAGTCTGATCATCTGTCTGCAGATAAAATGCAGTACTGAGAAGACATCTTATTATAAAATAATAGTAAAAAGCTGATCAGTACTTGCTGATGAAGAGAAATTCTTAATCTATTATCAATGATTTCAAAGCACTGTGATCATGAATAATAATATCTAAAAATAGATCAGTCAATTCAGAGGCTTTAATCTTTTTATAAATAGAGATATATCTGATTATCTTCATAAAGCAGTTAATAATAATTAAAATTAAGTCATATTCTTTGACTCTTATTAACTTCAGCAGATCAACTATAAAATTCATTGATAGATTCTGTCATAAGCTCTTTAAAACAGACAGTGATACTAACTCACTGTATTACTTATACTGCAGAATCTTTATTCTTTGATAGATATTATAAGTTTTAATATACTCTTTGACATCTGTCTGAAGCTTGTCTTAAATATATTTATATTTTAGAAGCTTCTCAGTCTTCTCTAATCTAAAGTACTCTGTATGAGAATTATTATAATAAATTCTCAATAACTTCTGACACATCACTCTACTATAAGAAATGAAGACTGAATTATTTAGTAATAGAAGTTCATATTCTTCTAGTTATCAGTAACTTGATTTCTTAGCAGCACTGCTCTGCTCAGAGTCTGTCTCTTTCAAGTTTAAACTGAATTCTTTCTTCTTCAACTTCTGAATTCAGACTGTAGTAGAGATATCTCTCTTCTATAATTTATTAATAAATTTTAAAAGTGGTCAGATTGAAAGGTTGTAGACTGTTTTATTCTTTATTAATTCAATAATTATAAGATATGACATGAGAAGCTCATGATCTTCAGTATCAGTTCTCTGTGAGAACTCAGATTCTCTTTTACCTTCTATACTGAGTTGCACAGCTGTCTTATCAGCACTGTTTCTAAGCTTCAGAGAATCTTAACTCTCTGCAGTCAGCTTCTTCTGCAGTGATAATAGAGATTCTTTTATAGAATTCTTCTCTGCATTAATGATATTATAATTGAGTTATTTAGACAGTGTATTGATGAGATTAAGCTAATCTGAACAGTATCAGATATAGAAATTATACTCTGAAAGCAGCTCTGCTTATCTGGCTTGATATTCTGTCAAGCTCTTTATTGTCAAGAAGTAACATAGATTTATATAATTAGTAAGAACTTGCACTGAGTACTTACTACTCTGAAGATAATATTATCAGATCTTAAGAAATTTAATAATTATTAACATCTTCTGATCATGAGTATCATATCTTCTCTGTGTGAGTGATAACTTCTTGAAGAAGAAGATCACTGATCTTTATTTACAGTGTCTTATAAACTCTGTGAAAAAGTCTTCTCTTACAGATAATTCATTATCTGTTTTCTCAGAAATAATTATTCTCTGATTCTTTCAATATTAAAAGATCTCTAATATCAACTGTGAAAAGATTTCACAGATCTCATTTCTGAATGTATCAGTCTCACACTGACTGAGTAAGTCAGAGTTAAAGTGATTCAGTATTATAATATCTGTAAAAGCTTGTTTTAATTTCACAAACATCTGTATAGTGTCTTGAGTGAGAGTAAACAGTCTTATTTTTCTGTCTTTCATACTTCTCTTTAACAGATCTGTAAGAGAGACAGTAATCTGTGAATATATATAGATAAATTATCTGTAGAAATTCATAAATTCTAGAAATATCTGTATCTCACAGTATATCTGTGACACTGATCAGTTCTCAATAATAAAGACCTGACTTCTGTTCATTGAAATGCTGTTCATCTTAATAATATAATCTAAGAAATCAATCTTCTGTATGTAGAATGAGCATTTTTCAGTGTTTGTATAGAGTTAATACTATCTCAAGTGACTTAACACTTCTTAAACATGAATATCATATTCTTTCTCTGATTTCAAGGGATTAGAATGTTATTCAGATATACTATACAGAAGATGTTGACAAGGCTCTGCAGTGCCTTATTTATATAGATCTGAATAATGACTGAAGCATTACAAAGATTAAAAGATAAAACAAGATATTCAAAATGACTGTACTTGATATGAAAAGCTGTTTTTCAAATATCATCTTCATTAACTCTGATTCTATGATAGATATTCTGTATATCAATCTTTGAGAATATCTTTACTTCAGATAATTAATTGATCATCTTGTCAATTAATAATAATGAATAGTAATTCTTAAATGTCATTTTATTGAGGCCTCTGTAGTCTATGCATAGATGTAGCCTATTATTCTTCTTGAGTACAAAGAGTATAAATGCCTCTGCTGAACTCTTTGATAAGTGTATTCAGTTCTTTGATTATACTTCTTCAAGATATTTACACAGAACATTCAATTTCTTTACAGACAAGTTATAAAGAGATCTGTATAGCACTGTTACATCATCTTCAAGATAAATCTTATATTGTATCTTGATATCAGAAAACTTCACTACTTCTCTTTCTGAAAAGATATTCTTATAATCTGTAAAGAGACATTGTGTATATTCATCTTCAATGACAGATACTGCTGCTAATCTTGTAGTAAGAATAATAACTTCTTCATCTATCTTCAAGTCTCAGTCATCTGCTACACAGTATATTGACTCTATCTTTTTCTTAAGATTCTTCTGATAAAACTCTTCAGATTTCTCTATCACTGTCTTTTCATTAGTAAGATAGTACTGTCACATCTGAGTAACTCAGTCAATGAGAGAATTGTTTTCTCTCAATTATAAGAGATCTAGAATGATGTTTTCATCTATAATATTAACTGTGTGATGAAGTAGACTGCTTTTCTTGAAGATTTCTTCTAAGTCTGTGATTACATACTTTACTTGAATTATGTTAAAACAGTGATATTTTATTTTATCAGTAAATTTTGCATGATCTGATGAATCTATCTTCTTTCAATTCTTTATTAAAGAAAAGAAATAGAATATGAAGTTAATATTCACTCTGAAGTCAAGTAGACATCTCACTGATATCTTCTCATTCAGAGTATACATCATGATTGTAACATGAACTCAGAGATGTGAGAATGTAAGAAATCCCGCTCCTCGCGGATTCTTTACCTCTATTTCTATCTCTCATGTAATCAATAGGGTTAGCGGCTCTTGACTACACACAACTATATAGACTGAAGTTCATGAATACTATTTATAACTCAGCTTGAATGCTATTATATATTTTAATCTCTACATTTTATCTTTTTACTGTGAATACTTCTAGTAGTTAATAGTACATATTATATCAAGCTGCAAACATCTGAATAATTATCTATGAGTACTTATTCTTACATTTCAAGCTCAGTCAGTCAGCAACTACTCATTATGACTGAAAGAACTAGAAACTTATATACTTCAATCTCTGCAAACTCTACTGCAGACACTCAGAAGCAGTCATCTGAATTATGAATAATCTTTATAGAAGAAGTCTCAGAGAACTTATCAATCACTCATAGAACATTATTCTCTGCATCTATGATAGAGAAATTCTCTGAACTCTCTGAATTCATGAATAAATCAATCACAGTGAAGAATATTCTTGAGCATCTCTCACAGAACTAAGCTATTTTTCTATAAGAAATACTTACTGTCTGTAAACATTCTTGAACTGAGTCTCTAGACATAATCTTCAGAGATACTTATAAACTGAAAAGAAACTTTCTTAAGCTGCAATCACTTAAGATCACTTATTGAATCATAATCTATAAAAGCTTTTACAAGTTTGTATTTGAAATTGACTCATAAGCTCAGCTGTGTAATATGAAAGATGAAGAAGCTGTCATCTATACAATGACAGATCTCTATTACACTGAAGTCAAGAACTGACTGAATTATCTAGAGAATGATTATAAGAGATTCTACTGATCTGTTCTCAAGACTTATTTAGAGAATAAGTTGAGAGACTCTGTGAGCTGAACAGAGAATATCTGAGCTGTGATTATCAATATTAGAAAAAGAGATGAGAAATCTGATAAAGACTACTCATAGCACTTCATGAAATTGTGATATGAATTGAGATCTGTGAAAACAGAGCTCTGAAACAAGATCTGAATGATGATGTTTATAAAGAAGCTGAATAAAGATATACAGAACAAGCTCATTTAGTAAGACTCTAAGTTCTTAACTCTGAAGAAACTGATGACTCTTATTTATCACTTACAGATCACTGTGAGAGTCACAGACTTACAGAGAGCAGATCACTGACTGATTCTATAAGAATTAGAATAACAGAGAACAGATTTATCAGGAAAAAATAACAAGATATAGAGAGATTCATATCTAACTGCTGAGTAGAGAGAGAGAGCTTTATAAGCTCTTATGAACAGAGTGTATAATAGAGAGATTAAGAAAAAGAGACTTTGCTTCATCTATTCTAAATCAGAATATCTTCATACAAACTATCTGAATAAATCAAAATAGAAAATTAAGAAGTTACAGACAGAGTCAGTAACAGTCTTCTTAAGAATCTTGAAGTTGATACCTGAATCTGTTGCTTTCTCAATAAAAATACTTACTTACAGAAACAGACTGCACTGCAGTACTACTGTCTTATAAGTATGAGAAGTATTGATGAACTTAGAATCTCAGGTCACTGTAGTGTTTCTAAAGCTCACAGAGTAAATAAACTGAATGATGAAAACTGAAAATCTGCTCTTATAATAAGCAGGACATGAGAACTCAGATCTGAGAACTGAGAGACTTATAAGAATCATCTTTGAATTACAAGATCTCTCTGAAATCTGAAGAAGATTTACAGAAACTATAATTATCACAGACATCATAGATGATATGTACTTGAGACTTGTATAACTTTAAAGACATAATTCATATATAGCTGTCTATAAGTCAGATTTATACTTCTGATCAGTGTTGATAGACTCACTTATGAAGATAAAATCAGTTGATGCTGTAAAGTTAATTAGAGAAGATAAGCTCATCTATGTAATGACTTTGTAAATGTCTGAGAATCTCATAGTCATGAAAACTGAGCTTCAGATATCAGAGAAATACTGAGATCTCACAGAGATATTCAGTTTAGTAAAGACAGCTGAGCTTTCTTCTCACTATGAGAAGAATCTGATAATAGATTTGATAGAAGAATAGAAACTCTTCTAAGAATTAATTTATAAGCTCTCTCATTATAAGACAGAGATCTTGCAGGTCTATGTGAAAAAGAATCTGAAGAATAACTTTATTCAATCTTCACAGATCTTCATAAGAGTCTCTGTAATATTTGTAAAGAAGAAGAATGAAGATCTCAGATTATATATAGACTACTGTAATCTGAACTCTAAGATAATAAAGAGTTTCTACTCTCTGTCTCTGATTGAGAATGTAATCAACTGTCTTACAGAAGCTGTTATATTCACATAACTGAATATAATCAATATATATACACAGCTGTGAATACAGTCTAAAGATGAATAAAAGACTGTCTTTAGAACTGTACTGAGATTATTTAAATATCTAGTGATGTCTTTTAATCTGACTAATATTCTTACAGTATTTCAGTCTTTCATTAATAAAATACTTCATACATATCTGAATATCTTTGTGATAATATATCTGAATAATGTGATGATGTACTTTATGAAGAAGAAAGAATACACTGAGCATGTGCAAAGTGTGTTAAATATCTTAGATAAGACAGAACTGTATATTAAGTTTACAAAGTGTAACTTCAGTGTCTATTGAATTAATTTTCTAGAATATGTAATTATCACAGATGATATTCAGATGAAATCTTCATAGATTAAGACTATTCTATTATAATCAGAGTTAACTAGTATTTATAAGATTCAGATCTTTCTGAGCTTCATGAATTTCTATAGACAGTTTATCTTTATATTCATAAGAATCTTCTTAAGTCTTACAGACATACTGAAGAATAAAAATAAGAAAAAGTTATTCTATGAATAAAGAATGAAAAGATTATTAAGAAGAAAGAACTGTGAGAACTTTCTTATCTCAGAAGCTTATGAGATCTTTATAAGATTGAAATAGATATTCACAGATACAGTGATACTGTTTCATTTTAATTTCTTACTCTTAATCAGATTGAAGACAGATGTCTTCTTCTTTGCAATTTCAGAAATAGTCTCATAACTACAGTTAAATGAGAACTGAGTTTCAGTGATCTTTTTCTTATGAAAGATGTAACCTGCAGAGATCAATTATAACATTTATAATCAGAAGCTTCTTATAATAGTGAAATTCTTTCATCACTGATATCACTATTTTAAGAGTCTTATAACAGTGATTACTGTTAGAACTGATTATAACAGCTTATAACAGTTTACTTTAATCAAGAAACTCTTGCAGTGATAGATTCACTGAGCTCAGAGACTGAGTGAGTTCTGATTCAAGATAGAATATATTAAGAAAACTAAGAACTCAGCAGATGAACTCTCTCACAGATCAGACTATATTAAGAAGACTAGAATGACAGATATAGAGAAGCTAGAGAAGATAGAAAAGCTTTGCAGAATGCTTAAACTGAGTATTATAAAGAGATTAACTGAAGAGTCTCTTAATTCTCTGTAAGAGAAGAGAAGAGAGAAAGAGAAGAAGCCTGTATAACTACTCTCTATAATACTGAGAGTTAACACTCTGAGAATCTTTATAAGAATTCTTGAAGAGAGTATCTATAATCTGAAGAATTTACAGACTTTGAGAAGCACTGTGAAAGACCTGATATAAGAAGAAATAGAGTATAAGTCTTTATAAGATCTTCTATTCAGATTGTCTGAACTGCAACTGAAGAATGAATATACTTAGTATATTCAGAAACTGCTTATAACAGAGATCAACTCTGCAGAAATAAAGAATTAAAGAGACTTAAATAATCTCTTATAAAGAGAGAGCTGAATTTATATATCTATGAATGAGTTTCTATATATAGAACTTATTAAAAGATATCATAACTCTTCTCTAGTAAGTCATTTTATAGATACTAGAACTTATAAGTTACTTACAAGAAAATACTTCTGACTGAAGATGTGAGAACTTGTGAAGAAGATAGTGAATTCTTATACTATTTATCAGAGTTTACAGATAGTGCAGTTCAGATTATATAAAGAACTTACTTCTCTACTTATTTTATAAAAATCTTGAGAATAGCTAGAAATGAATGCTCTTATAAGTCTCTCTGAAAGTAAGAATATATATAATACCTGCTTTAACAGTGTGCTGATGATAGTGAATCACTTCATTAAGATAACACACTTTATACTCACTTATAAGAACTTGAAGTCAAAGAATTTAACTCACATCTTTATTCACAATGTAATCTGATTGCATGAATTATCTGTAAACATTATCTTATATAGAGAATTAATCTTTATAGAAGAGTTCTAATCTGATCTGATAATTATACTGAAGATTTCACAAGATCTAAGTATGACTTTTTATTAATAGACAGATAATCAGATAGAATATCTGATAAGTATATTAAAACAGTATCTGTGATACTTTGTCAATTATAATCAGAATAACTGAGTGCATTGATTATCACTCACAGAGTTTGTATACAATAACTTAAAGTATGTTAGTACAGATAAAACTCTCTTTGAAATACTCACTGAAACTCATCTGCAGATAATCTTGATGAATCTATGAGAGTACACTATAGAGTGTGATAATGTCTGTGAACAGACTGAGAGAATTCAGAAGATCTAAGAGAAAGTCTGTGAATTCTTGAGAAAGACTCAAGAGTATCAGAAGAGATACTATGACTTCAAACACATTGTAAAGAGTTTCAAGAAAGATAATAGAGTCTGACTGAGTTTAGAAAATATTATTATATAAAGATCTAGTAAGAAGCTGAATCTCTTACAGACAGAGTTTTATAAGATTATAAAGAAAATTAGTTTACAGTTCTATAGATTGAAACTGTTATCTGAGTTGCAGATATATAATATTTTTTATATCTCTTTACTCTATAAATATAAGAAATTCTTAGAAGAGAATTCTGTGACTCATCACTCTATCTGTGAAGTACTAGAGAGTGAAAGAGAATATCAGATTAAAGAGATTATTAACTCAGAGAAGTAAGATTATAAGCTCTGATTTAAGATTCAGTGATAAGAATATTCTGATAAGATGAATAAGTTCACTTGAGAATTATCTGAGTAGATAAGATATCTGTAGAAGCTGAGATATAACTTTTATACTGTAAATTCTGATAAGTCAGAATAATATAATCTTTGCTAAGAATCTGATTATGATAAAGATATTAACACTGTTATTTACAAGCTCTAGTCTATAAGATGATGAGTTTCTACTGAGATGAACAGTCTGCAGTATATATAAGAGAAGAAGAAATTATACTCTTATTAAAGTTAAAAAATAAGAAAATAAAAACAGGGCTGTGAACATAATTTAGAGATTAATAAAGAAAAACTTAAACTTATATTCTCAACACTCATGACATTTAATCTTCTTATAACTATTAATTTCTCTCTTTAAAGAAGTAGAGAGTATTATATCTGCAGTACAGACAATTATTACATTTGATATGAAGACTGTCAGAAATGCACAGACTTCAGAAGAGCTGAATATTAGAGTGTATACAGTTATAGCAGAGTCTTAAGAGCTGACTATCTATATATATGACTAGATATCTCTTACAAAGCTATGTTCACTTTCTCAGTTATGCTGAAGTATTTAGCTCAGAAATAATTAAGATATGAAGAGAGAGCTCATTTATTCAGATTAACTCTTATCATGAATTTATAACATTTGTATTATCTTAATTATTCAGATTTTGTGAGTATCTGAAAACTTATCTCTTATTAATAATGAGATTGCAGAAATGCGCTGCAGTGCAAGAATCATTGATAGAGAATCTAGATATATTCACATATATCTGGTCAGAGATTGTACAGGCAGAGAAGAGATAATTATAGGCCTGTGAGACTGTAGAAGACACTGACAATACCAGAAGCTTTGTAAGAACTGTCAGCTAGAGTCTGTAAGAAATTACTTATAAGAAGACTTATAGCAAAGAGAGAAACTGTGCTGCTTGAAGTCAGAGACTGATCTGAGAGAGATATGAGATTGACTGCTAATCTGAAGATCAGATGCAGTGATGAGACTGAGAGAAGTGAAGATACTATTGTAAGTGATGATATCTATACTTCATCAGCTGATAAAAAGTGATCAGAGAAGTCACAGAGATACTTATAAGAAACTCAGCAGTGATCAGACATTATTTATAAAGATATTGAAATTAAAAAATTTTTATTCTTAAGAAGTTCTTAAATCAATATATAGATATTATCAGAAACACTCTTTCTCTGTCATCTGAATGAAAACACTTCATGAATAAATAAGAATACTCACAGTTTGTGAAGATGAAAGCTATTATAGAAAAAGAAAAAAGAAGATAAGATTCTATGAACAGATCTGAAATATTTATACTACTCTAGAGAGATTTACTTACACTGTGAGTGATTCTATGAAACAGTCAGATCACTCTAGTAAATAAAGAGTAATTATAAATTACAGGCCTGAATCTTTCTATATAACTATAAAGAGTGATTACAGACTGCAGACATCTTGATTCTACAACTCTACAGAGTTAATAAAAGAATGAAAAATTCCTCACAATTCTACAGTGTCAAATAGACTGGCCGCTGAGATTATGAATTTCACATTTGATCTCATTTGATCTGATCTCATACATTTCTTGGCGTGAATCCCGCTGGGACTGGCTATCAAAAAAACATGTAAAGTGACTATATATCAGATCTTAAAATGAAACCATGACTTGAAAAAAATGAGAAAGTGATCTCATTTGATTCTATTTAGTCCCATTCTTGACATAAAGTTACTATTTTTAGACATTTTAAGGTTTTTTTTAGACTATTTTTAATTTTTTAAAAAGTAACACTTTTTGGTAACACTCAAATGAGATTTAAAGTCATTTAAAGCAATAAAAATAATTTAAATTGAGAAGTGAAAATCATGATCTCATTTGGAAAATGTGATAAGAGTAGACAGTAAGTCTCACTGAGACAGTATGAGACTACTATCTAATGTTAAAACCATGTAATGGGATCAGTCGAATTGGTAATGAGACTATCAAAAAATCTAGTCCTGGTTTCAGACACGGTCACACAGTCAGTCTAGTGTCAAAGAACAATGATTTATAAGAATGAGTGAAAGATTAACTTATAAATACTTCTCTTTAATGAGAATGATCTCACAGAGAGTGATTCATCTATAAGATGAATCTGTGTAATAATTATACAAGAATCTCATGAAAATGATTAAAAGTTAATCAGAATTCTTCTGTATGAAAGATATAAGATAAATCTGTGTGATAGTTAGAGAAGAATCTGTAAATTATAAAGAATTTCACAGAATAAGAAACTAAGTGACAGACTCTTTTCTCTTTATAGTAACAAGAGATTTTTTCTCACTGAGGTTTTTTTTATAGATATGAAGAGTTTTTAGTGAGTATCACTGCAGTACTGAGCTGATTCTATAAAGTCACTCAGTGAAAGACTTCATGAACAAAGTCTTAAAGAGAGAGAGATATGTAAGAAATCTCACTTCTTACAGATTCTTTATCTTTATTTCTATCTCTTATATAATTAATAGAGTTAGTGACTCTTGACTACATACAACTATATAGACTGAAGTTCATGAATACTATTTATAACTCAGCTTAAATACTATTATACATTTTAACCTCTACATTTTATCTTTCTACTGTGAATACTTCTAGTAGTTAACAGTATATATCACATCAAGCTGCAAACACCTGAATAATCGCCTGCGAGTACTTATTCTTACAGAGAATTATTAATTATTTCTTTCTTTCTCTTCTTTATCTTTCACAGATATATTTGTCAGAAGAGAAGTTAACTTTAAGAAGATATTTTCTTAATTTCTTCTCTTCTTTAACTTCTTACAATCACTGATATAGTGATTATCAGCTCTGCAGTTGAAACAGAGATCTTTATCAAATCTTTTTTAATATTTCTTTACAGTGAGTGAAGAATCAGAATACTTGAAATTCTTCTTTACTTTCTCTACACTGAAGCTGTCACAGCACTGTTTAGATTCTATTATTAATTACTTAGAAGAGATCTTATTAATCTTTTTCTCAGAGAATTGATTATTTAAATAGATCTGAAAAGCCAGATTGACAAGCTCAGTGTAATTAATTAATGAACTCTGATATTATAATATTATTATCTGCATCTTATAAGTCAGCTTTATGAGATAAAGCTATGTTTTTAATTAATTTAAATTATGAGTTAATTTCTCTTAATATTCTTCAAATCTTGTATTGAAATCAGAAGAATTCTTATTATCTTATTAATATAATGAGTTAAACTGCTGCACTGCTGTGAAGCTGTGATTACAGTAATCTTCAATTTAATTCAGTAAAAAGTTCTTGAATTCTTCTTAAGTTATTACAGTATCAGTATACTTAAGCTCTCTCTTCTTAATAACTCAAGTAGTTGCAGAGATGTCTTCAAGAAGATTAACAGTGTATATTACTTATATCTCATAAGTATTATACTGACTCAGATTAAGATGAAATTTCTGTTCAAGAGTACAGATAAAGCTGTGAAATTTAGATAATATATTTCTCTTATATCTCAGAGAATCTCTGATCTTAATCTCTCTATCTTCATAATAGATGTAGATGTGTAGAGACTGTGATAATAACAGAGTAATTAAAGAGCTCATATTAAAATATGCAGTAAGTTCAGAAATCTCAGATTTCTGCTAAGATAGAGATATATACACTCTAGAGAATAATGTAGTATTTCTCTTAAAGAGTGAGATCAGATTAGTCTTAGTATAGATATATAAGATTATATCAGTCTGTTAAAGCTTGACTGATTCAAACTTATAATCAGATTAAGTAATTTAAATTGTAATATAATAAAACTGAAGTGATAACTAGTCAGTGATATTATATAGAAGTAGTTGTTTAAGAAGCTGTATAAGTGAGCTTAACTATCTTACTTAAATAGTAAGCTTATAGACTACAGAGTTATTACAAGAATATTACAGATATGATACTTAGTATACTAAGAAAATTATATAAGATACACAGTAACTCTTATATATATTTCAGTAGAAGAAAAACTGAATTACTAACTTTTTTAATAAGAAGTCAGTATCTAGCTATTCTATATAGATAATGAGTGAATACTTTTCTCTCATTTCATAAGTAAGAATAGCTGAAGTGATATCTCAGCAGTATCTCATTATTAAGAAAAAGTAATCTGCTGATCTTGTATAGAAGTGAGGTTTTTATATTCATTAATCAGATCTTTCTATGATATATCTGAATGATATTATAGAGTGATTGAAAACCAGTTTGAATGAGATAAAATCATCTGCATGAAAGTGATGAGCCGTGTGGAACCGCAGCGGGGCCTTGACGCGGCCGGGAGCGTGACACAAGGTCAAGTTTTCTGCTTTCTGGCGTGTGGAAAATCACACTGTACAGAAAATATTTTAAATATAGTGATCTTCAAAAATTAATTAATAATCATTATTACATCTATCTATAACATAAAGATTATCTATATACTTATTAGAAGGTGTAGAATTCACTGTAGATTGAGATTCTATAGAATTATCTTATTATAATTAAGTAACTGTAGATTTTATAGATTTGATTTCAATTGACTGAAGATTCTTATTAAATATCTTTTTCATCTCATCTACTCTACAGATTGTAATCTTGTAATTAGCATTCTTAATAGTGAGAACTCTATCTACTTACATCTGTCTGTGAAAGAATTTAATGATCTGATGTCTATTTGCTTAATAATAATCTACAAGTTTACTCTTATAGTGCATGTTCAATTCTGTCTGAATTATGCTATTCTTGAAGATCTTGTTCAACTGCCTTATCAAATCAGATGTAAGAGTATTCTTTACATCTTCTAAGAGGGTTATGACTCACTGTTCACATTCTTCTTCTTCTTGAAATTCAATCTCATCAAAGTTGTAGATATCACAGTGAAAAAAATAATATTAATTGAAGACAGCTTCATATCAATCAAATCAGTTGATAATGAAGCTTATATTCTCACAAGACATCTGTATTGAATTCATGAGCTTTTGCTTAATCTATTCATAATCTGACAGATGTTTGATGAATTGATATGCTCATATCTTACTTACTATGAGAGGTGCAGTCTCTGAATCTGTATAATACTGTCTCAACATGCAGTTTACAGTGACTTCAATATACTTGATAGTGAATAGATAAAAATTAATATTCAACTGATGAATCTATATCTTAATTATCTCTTTCTGACTGTCATTCAATGCTTTATTCAGTGAAACTCTCATAGTTCTTGATTTCTTCCTGTTGATCCTCTCATACAAGATAATATATAAGACTTTGAATTCTTGTGACAGAGATGTGATTTTTAATTTTGAATTGCTTTTATACATGTCAATAGCTCTTTGCAACTGCTCCTCAGTGTAATTAGAAGATTTAGACATGCTTATAATTAATGATGATTATTTGAAGATGAAGAATGAAGATATTGATAATATTTTCTGTATGGTGTGGTTTTCCGTACGCTGTGGCGCACTCACTAGAGAGAGTGAGTAAGCATGGCACGGTTACTAGGCTACCATGAAGAAATTACGACAGTTTACTCCGTACAATTTCTCGTGTTGCGACAAATGGCAGGGAAGAAGCGAGGGTGGAAGGGAAGAGGGAAATTAAGCAGAATTACGGCTGTCATCCTTCCTGGATTCAATAATTTGCGCTTTCATCCGGGTAAAGAATTATAATAAATAATAGGTGCCCGAACGCTGTGCTGTGATTGATGGTGCCTATTTCCCAAGGTCGTTTCCCGTGGGGATTTGGGATTTAATTTCGAGAACTTGTTTTCTTGAAAGGACTAGAGAAATCGGCTACTGATCCATGGGCATTGATGAAACATGTTGATCATCAAGTTTCTGGTTTAAACATAACTATGTTCAGCTGATCTTTTCTGGAAGTTCACTAGACCAAACTGTCATCAAGACAAAATTCCGACACATTTCCCAAAACTTGGCTGTGCAACGGCCGGGGTTGCAGGATCGACTTCAGGTGCGGAGATATATCCTGTTTTTGGTTGTGGAAATCCATCCCCTGCAAGCCGTTTTCCAGGTCTGTCCAGGGGCGGGATGGATTCTTTTCCCTTTCATACATTGTCGTGAGACTGATCGACGATGCACCCAGCCCCTGGAAATCCATCCTTCCTCTGGTTCAAATGATAACATCTAAAACAACTTATCCGGTTGACATCAGCGCTTAAATCAAGGAGCTATCTTTGTTTTGGCTTGGGTGTCATTTTGGTGATGAAAAGCCGCAAGATATTACGAAATTCTAACCTACCCCCGAATACGAAGGACCCCTCCACACTTCAAAATATCCGTCCGACCTATCCTTTCGAATGCGCAGTGGAGCATGGACATCAATAGACCCAATCCTATTCACAAAGATACGAGAATAGACTTCGAGATGGTGGATTGGTGCGTGGCCCGCAGAAGAGATTCAGAGGAGCTGGACATCGTGCTTGCACTTCCTATTTGCAGGGAAGCTTTCGATTGTCCATCAAAAGGCTAGACATGACTGTTTTTCTCATGGACTTTTTCAAAAACCTTGCTTGTAACGAAGCGATGTTGGTGGTTGTAGGGTACAGCGCCGTCGTTACCGCTGCCAAAGAAGTCGCATGTAGAGCACAGTTGAGGCGCTCAAATAGGAAACCGAAATAGTCCCCGTAACAAAAGGCCCGCTGACTGGCTGGTTGACGCATTGCTCCCATGCCAGCCTGCCATGCATGGAGACAGCATGATCTTATGCCCATCAAGAAGGATGATTGGCAAATCCAATGAAAATGCGGGCCCGTGCATTCAGGCCTGTCCATTCCTATTCATATCCTTCCACACTCTGCTGAAGGAATGCATGCTTGCCAAACATGCACACTTGTGGAAACCAACAAGTCGCTTTAGTGTTCTCATTTGATGGCTGGGCTATTGCGAATCACCATTCAGTTAAGAAGGGTTGCTTGATGACAAACAGCTGGCAAACCCAACCAAGCAAAATCCAGCCCCGCCAGCCACCCAAACCAGCCCAGGCTTGCCCAGCCTCACTTTGGTTTGTCCACACCTGCTGGGGGGAACACCGGTCCCCATTTTTTATCCCAGCTTAATAGGTCGAGTGTTTGCATTATCGCAATGTTTCTTATGCAGAGATACTAGCCGCATCCGATTAATTGTGTCTCGCCCATACAAAATTCATACTTTATCAGCCCTGTTTCTTCCAAGGTTCCCGTGCTGGGTGTACAGATCCCATTGCATTTCGCTAAGAATCAAAGCGCTATCTCAACCTTGCCTCCTTTGTGCATGCTACCTGATGATTTCGTCCAGAAAAACATGGCTCGTTAGTGCCCACATCAGCATATATCATGTGATTTCGATGTTGGGCTAATTCCATGGGATGTATCAAATTCACCTGATTCATGCCGTAAGCGCTGCCTACATGAATGCATGGATTCTAGCTACTGAGCAAATTTCAGAGAGTCAACTTGTGTATGGGCCAGATTCCGGACCAAGACCAGGAGGTTAGGGTGATAATCACGATCGCATTGGAGAACTATAATATAAGTAAAAAGCAGTGATCGTTCAAGCTCAGAAGTCAAAAAGTACTAGTGTACTATACATTGAGGCAATTAAAATGCGGGACAAAAATAGTGTTTCGGAAAGCCCCGAAATCCGAAGCGGCAACAGGACGACTTGAATCTCTAATCTTGAGGAATCATGATCATTTCGCCTCTTCATGCCCTTCTACGGTTCTTACTCTGTCACAGCGCCCTACTGTAGATCATGTGATATGTCATCCAACACGCAGGTAAGAGCGGCAAAATATTACTTGTCACTGATGATTGGCCAGTATCCAAAGCGGTCCCCAAAATGACGTATACACGCCTCTGAGATGAGGCTGAAGTGCCAATCAGCAGGTCCAAAACGACTCAAAAGTGTTCAACATCGCCTCCACCAAAGGAGTTCACCAAGGGAAGAACGAGACCTTGGAATCTTCCAGAACCCAGCTAATGGGAGTTTTGCCAACACTTTGGAAAGTCACGGCATCAATCTGATAACTAATAGCCTGGTTGAAAGGTGGTAGACAAGCCTGTGGGACGGAAAGGGACCCTCATGATTCTTATGTGTCTATTATTATTCTTGAATCCAGCGAATCCAGCCTTTAGTTAGGATTAAATTTATTACTAAGAACCATGAGTTAGTCGAGCATTGCATGAGAGAGACTCCTCAAAGCCTCGCCTATTATTTTGGTGGCAAGTGAGGGGTAGGGTACGCGCCCTGCACCTTTCGAGTGCTATGGGACCTCATTGGATGTTCGTGCCCGAGCGGCGAGAGGAGGTAGGTACAGTAGTAGTACATCGGGAAAGCTTCGACAGCCCCTTAAAAATAACTCTAGTTCTTCGGACAGAAAAAAAAGGCGCTACAACAGTTCTACAGCGTAAGCGTTTTGTCCAAGCGACTCTCCTGCTGGGGATGATCGCCCTCAGTAATTCTCAGCACGCTCTTCTCACCTCACCTCATCGCGGGATGGAAAACTTCTTCCAGCCCACCCACCGACCTGCAGAGATGCCAGCCACTTGGATGTTGGAACGAGCGGCTGGTTGGGCATTAAAACTCCACCACCCACCTGGACAGCTCACTAGAATTGTCATACTAGCCCTAGAACATGCCAATCAGTACTTCAAAAAATTGTTGATCAATACCAGCTCCACGGACGCCATCATCCAGTAACCCCAGGAATGCATCATCCCATGAACTTTTGGGTTTGATGGTCCGCCATCGTCGAACCATCACAACTTTCACAAGCCACCTGGGGAATAATTGGGTCTGTCAGAACGGAGTACGGAGTACGGAGTACTGGGTAAAAGATGAACTCGGTGGCGGACGGATTCCTCATAAACAATAAAACTTCTGGCCCTCTCATTACTTTGGGTATTTACAGGCAAAACTGAATATCATTATTAAACCCAACCGGGAAATTCTTAACGCTCCCACGAACCTCGCCCTAAAAGCGGATGTTTATTTCGAGTTTTACTTTTGTTACTGATATAATATCAGCTCAGAAGATTCATCCGTCAAGCTTTTTGCGGGCAGCGTCATTTACAATAATCAGTTCGATGATATTTCAACTACAAGGTTGAGGAAAAGGATCGTATCTGCCACTGCTTGGCGTACCTCTCGCCTGATAAGAACTGCGCGGAAAAACAAGGGCGGCCTGTCGAAACAACAGAAATGAGAGGGGACCTTTTGCACTCGGTCATTTTGTTGATAGGAGTCTTTAATGTATGGCCTGCCTGTTTGAACTTAAAGAGTTTTGCAGCATTTTGACTGCCATCGGCGCCTCTGAAACCGTTTCTAATTTAGCACACTGAAGCCTGTTCGAGAGACGGGCCCCCGCATTGGATGGTGGCAGAAGGATGACGGTGCACAAATCTATGACGGACATGGATGATATGGTCAACAGACCAAAACACGGGCGATTCTTGGAAGTCGCTCATGGTTCCTGAGTTTCGGGGGTTACCAAACTACCAGAAATAATCGCCGGCTGGCACGAGTAGTTTGTTCGCTCGAGATAGTTAACGATAATAATTATGAAATAATCAACGGAGCAATAATAATAAATAATAATAATGTCTGTCTCTCAGTCCTTGCTTGAGTGTCATGGGCCAGGCCCAATCAGCTAGCTTGCTACAAAACTGCGAACCCTGCACCACCACCACCACCACCACCACCTTGCTTTGGAAGACTGATGACTGTGCTTTGATACCACTTTGCGCAACTAGGACACAAGGGGCGGTGTTGCTAGCCTGTGCTGGAAACTACGCTCAAAGAAGGGCACGGAGCATCGCGGCCCGCCACGTATTGGAGCATCGATGATTCATTCGGGGCGATGAATGGCCCGCCCCTAAGGACACTTCTGCCTCCTTGACTCGATGCTCTTTTCATGCTTGCTCAAGAGGTCAATAATAATATAATAATAATAATAGTAGGATCATCGATGATAGACCAGCACCCAGGCAGCGCTAGCCAAAAAAAGCGAAAAACGCCCACACCACACACCAACAACGCCGCCCATAGCAAGAACACTCACTAATAACTATGACAATGCTCGCCGCAGCACAATTTGGCTTTCCGTTTGCCCAGTCTTCGAGATTCCCTTTTTCTTTCGATTCTTTGCGGTATACCCGGTCAGTTAATGCCTTAAAAAGAACATAAAATAAATTCATGGAAATTCAAACAATAGCTACAATATAGAATAAAATATATATATAATATGAAAATATGAAAAAAAAAAAAAATATGAAAATAGAATAAATTGGCTGATACAGCGTAAGTCATTATTCAGTATGGGCCCCCAAGTGTCCCTGCTCGTAGAGGGGCTAAAATAGCCCCTTCTCTGGCTTCGTTGGTCGTATGGTTTCGTGAGAGCATCCACCATCTCCAATCAGAATCATCTTTCATTTCTGGAGTGGGCTTGATCTTTCTTTCATTCTTTGCTTTTACTTTTCTTTTTTAGTTCAATAATTATTATTAATGGCGTGTACACTAACAGTTCAGGGCGGGCTTCTGTTGGCGCTGCTCGGCACAACCTTCATGCAAGCCTGCGCCTGCAGAGGTAGTTAACTATATGGTAACTAAGTTAATGGGTTCAAGGATCAAGCTAGCTAGCATGTTTCCAAGCCTCTTTCTCGCAGGTTCAAGAATCACGGCTGGAGCCATCGACCGCGCTAAGGGAGTGGGACGGGCTCTTCGAGTCTTTGGTTATTTGCCCCGTACCCCAGCTAGCCCATGCTTCATGCATTGGCTCCGGGATAAGACAGGAGTGCTGGGACTTCCCGCAAGTGCCGACTCATCATCAATTTCGCGGTGTTCTGAGATGATTGGCCCACGCAGCATGACCAATAAGATAGGTGACTGGGATGACCCCAAAGGCGACTCTTGTTGTGAGTCCTTGGTCCCTCGCACAACGACGGACTCACCTTCACACCGTTCCATGGGCGGATGGTGTTGTGGTACCCTTGCCTCCTATTTGCAGCCTGATTCGCCTTGCCTCAAGAGTCAATGGGCGAGAGTTTTAAAAGGAGCAGGGGCCGTGGCATTGTGGAGATGGTTGATTTATTTCTGAATTGTGTGTGGGCCCAGACTAAACCGCATGCAAAAGCTTCAAGATCATACGAAGGAAGGGAGAGAGAGGAAGTTAGTACTTTGACCCATCGCATCGTCAGGAGAGGAGTGTGGGAACTTGAACTACTCGCAATCATCCATCCCTAGTTACCCCTACCCTACCCTACCCTACCCTACCCTACCGCCGTTGTTCGCCTTCCATGATCAGCGATGGCCTCAATAATAGTGTTCTTCTTCTGCCTTTAACTTCATCCTCATCTACCTGCCACAATCCCTCCTTTTCCTCCCTCCTCCCAGCCCAGTCAGTCAGTCCCCTTCTTTTGTTCCTCCATAGCTCCCTTCTCCCCCTTCCTTTTCTCTCCCCCCTTATCTTTTAACCACCTGCTTTCCAACCTCTCTCTCTCTCTCTCTCTCTCCTTTTTACTTATCCTCGTCGAACAAACTCATTTTAATTGTTTTGGTTGTGGGCATTTTTAGCTGGGCAAGATTGCCACAATCATTCCTTTGACATATATATATATATATATTGGACGAACTACTTGTTTTCTTATATATTATACAACCAGCTTTGAGGATCAGGATCCCCAATTACCTTTTGGACTTCAGATTTGCCATATCTCCTCATTTGAACCCATCCAGTCACCACTTGTGGAAATTGACACTGATTGCATCCCCATTTGTTTACTGCGCCTCCGTCCGACCCCCAGCTCCGGCCCGGATAAATGTACCCCACAATGTTGCCAACACCCCCACAATCACCACCGCCTGTTTCTATATGCGATGCTCCAGAGGATAGGCTCGGTTTGCTGCTCGCCAACCGGCTGGAACTCACAAGCGTTCTTGGGGTAGGTGCCTACGGTGTTGTTTATTCTGCTATCGACATCCATACCCATGTGCCGTACGCAGTCAAAGCTCTCAACAAGGCAGGACTCGACTCCAGGCAGCGGAAGTTTCAGCAACGGGAAATCAAACTCCATCATTTGGCTAGTCAGCATCCCAATGTGGTTTCTTTGGTCCGCATAATGGATTCTCTTGATTGTACTTTTGTTGTTATTGAGTTTTGCCCAGAAGGCGATCTTTTCTCCAATATTACTGAGAGAGGTCAGTTTGTTGGAAACGATTTCCTTACCAAGCGAGCTTTCCTCCAGATTTTGGATGCCGTGCAGTATTGTCACTCCATTGGAATCTATCACCGGGATCTCAAACCAGAGAATATTTTGGTTGCCGATAATGGAATGACGGTTAAGCTGGCCGACTTTGGCCTTGCTACAACCGATTTCTACACCTCGGATTTCGGATGCGGCTCGACGTTCTATATGTCACCAGGTAATTTTCGATACTTCATAATCTTCTTGCCTTTTCCTCGTCCGGCCCTAACACACAAACACTTAACTACTTTCACTTTTCACTCTACTAACTGCGATATAGAGTGTCAAGAATCTACGACTCGACCGTATGCTTCTGCACCAAATGACGTATGGAGCCTAGGTGTTATCCTCGTCAACTTAACCTGTGGGCGGAATCCTTGGAAACGAGCATCCACCGAAGATTCTACTTTCCGTGCGTATCTTAAGGACCCGGAATTTCTCCGGACAATTTTGCCCTTATCATTCGAACTGAATTCCATTTTGAGGCGCATTTTCGAATGCGATCCCCAAAAGCGAATTTCAATTTCGGAGCTGCGGAAATTGATTGTGGAGTGTCCGAGGTTCACTCTGCGGCATGGAACTCCCGTATCTATGCCACCAACACCACCTTGCCAGAGCTATCAATACCAGAAGAATTCCCGTTGCCCTGTTAGTTTTGTTCCTTACCCAGTCTCGCCTCCAGCAGAGCCCATCGAAGCCGAATATTCTATGTCAGCCATTTCTGAGGCTTCTCTCTCCGACGGCGGCTCCTCTATATCATCTTCTTCTTCGTCTTCATCCGAGTATGCGCCTTGCAGCCAAGCACCGAATCACTTGAAATATGTGCC
Source organism: Blastomyces gilchristii SLH14081 (assembly GCF_000003855.2). Classification (NCBI taxonomy): domain Eukaryota; kingdom Fungi; phylum Ascomycota; class Eurotiomycetes; order Onygenales; family Ajellomycetaceae; genus Blastomyces; species Blastomyces gilchristii. The sequence continues at coordinate 285,240 of NW_003101664.1, forward strand.
TCCCATGCCATCTAATTTCTGGGGATCCTTCGTACCTTTCACCGACATTGCTGAGAAGAGTCTTGCACAGCAACATCCCATGGAACCCGTCATTGCCGTATATTGAGGAAGATCCATGTCTTCGTGACCTCATTTATTCCTTTCACCATGGACATTATTGGAAACCTACATAATTTTTTTTTAATGCAGAACCACGGAACGAATACCTTTTTAACGACCAACTCAACAAAATACGGAAAGTGCCCATGCACAAGGAGTTCATACCCTTTTGGACCATCCCGCGGGATTTACCTATTATGTCCTAATACAACTTTATTTACCACAGGAACCAACAACGGTTGCTGGTCCTGTCTTACCCGCACGGACAGCTAGTGGAGTTGTGAATTCCTGCCCCTTCCCTGAAATATCAATCATTATCCGATTTGGAAATCCCTTTTTCCTAACATGTTTTCTCGACTGCCATTACCTTCCATCAGTGTACATGCTTCGCTCATTATCTCCTAATCTTCGCTTCCCGGATTTGTCCTTCTTTTTGTTTACTCCTCGGGGGCTATTTCCTTTCTTCTTATGCCCTGTAATAACATATCTATCTTTTTGACTTCTTCGCGTCCGCACGGAGCTGCACGAGGTTTGACTTCTTGTCGAGAGTTTGTCTTGGTCTACTAAGGGTGCAAATTACTACGTTTGGCGTTGGATTTCGCGTACCGTAACAAAACGAAAGTACGGGCAGGACCGTCCTGGAATTTCATTTTTCTAATGGCGCCATATAGAAAGGGGTGTTTTTATTCTTCGGTTTGGCGGCTCGTGTCCATTGTTGCATATTTTTTTTTTTTTTTTTTCGGAGTTGGTCGGTATCTTGTTGAAGGATTTTTGCGATTTTCCGGTTTTTTTTTTCCTTTTTCTTCTCTTCTCCTCACCTTTGTCCATTATTCTCATGTCCGCTTTCACATCTTGCGCTCCAATGCTCGTACATTACTGATACCCAACTTGGTTCGTCTTATTACTTTTACCCGAGAACACGGTTTACAACCATATAGGGCTTCCGCCTCACTATTTCCAACACACTATTGTTCATTTTACGTACCTGGATTTGCTCACTACCTGATCGTCGATTTATCTGTCCATACAATAATAACTTGCCCTGCATGCATCTATGCATAAAGGCCAGGCGCTGTTACCTACAAGCGTGTCGGAATAAAGGCCCATATTGTAATTAGGAAACTTTTCAATCGGTGAATAGTAAGGCCTCTATGCAGTCAGTTTACAGAGCCTCGTTAAGTTGTGATGCATGGGTCGCTCCAAATTATTTTCGTTCCCAGTTTGATAGGATACCGCTTCAAGTTCTGTATGCAATGCCAGGTGAGGTGCATACTCCGAATACGTGGCACAACCTACCGGATACATATCGCGTATTATACACTCAAGCACGCCTTTTTCGAATTCAACGAATCTCCCCACTAGATCCACAGCGGTTTCCCAGATAGAGCTTGCCATCGACTCCTCCATTTGATTCGACAGGTGGAACGGGGGGGAAATGAACTAGTAAATTAAAGGAGTGCAGCACAAAAAAGCTTTCACAAAATACAAGTCTACATTCGCATATAATTAACAAAAATATATCTCAAGACTAACGCGAAACCTATCCAATCAACCAGTACCGCCGCTTACATAACTACCAAACAAACAGAGCTTACATATTCCGCCCTCCCGTAACCATTATAGTCTGTCCGTTAACATAGCTAAGTAGGGGACTCACAACGGCCAAAATCGACCTTGCCGCCTCCGTGGGAGTGGCGCCTCTTCTCAGCGGGATATCGGGGTATTTATCCTTCTCGTCGGTCCCAGCCCTAGCCGCCAACTGGGACGAAGGGATTCCAAGAGCGACCTTCTCACCGTCAGGTGTTGTGATGAAGGCACCACCCTCCTTGGCTGCGGTCAGCCGTGTAAGCACCAAGCCGAAGGCAACGGTGTTGGCACGCACGCCGAATTGTGGACCCCATTCCTTCGCGATGGTCTTGGTAAGGCCGACCATGCCAGCTTTGCCGACGGCGTAGTTGACTTGACCACTGTGTGCGCGTTATTTTTAGTGACGGCGACCAGGGGACATTTCTTGGGGGGGGGGGGGGGGGTTGGTTTGAAACTTACGGGTTTCCGTGGATGCCGCTGGTGCTGCTGATGTTAACGATTACTCTGTCCGCGCCGTCCTTTACTCTGAAATATGGAGCGGCGGCCTGGACGAGTTTGAAGGGGGCCGTGGCATGGACGGCGATCATGGTCTCCCATTGCTTATCAGAGAGCTATTATTAATAGCTTAGTTAGCCATTGCCCATATGTATCCGGCGCAACGGGTCCGCCGCATCTAAATATATATATAGAGTGTGGGCGGCGAGGAGCACGATTATATATTTAGCTAACCTTATGAATAACACCATCCCATGTATATCCAGCGTTATTAACGATGATGTGAATCTTCCCATTGCCGAACTCCGCAGCTTTCTGCACTACCGTTTTCGCGTATGTTGGATCAGTCACATCGCCTACGACCGCAATGGCTCGTCCAGGCGAGGCATCATTGATCGATTTCACAACACCCTCTGCTTTTTCTGTTTGCAGTTGTGTGGACAATATTAGCTTCTCTTCCCTTCACTTCCCTTGAAGCAGACCGCAGAGCATTTTCGTTTACTCGAAATTTTCATGGAAACATAGGTTTATTTACTGACTGGCATCGAGATCCGCAACAACAACCTTCGCTCCCTCGTTGGCAAATAGGCGGGCGGCCTCAGCACCAACACCCTGGCCAGCCCCAGTAATAATAGCAACTTGGCCAGCAAGCAGACCTTGCGGGTAATTAAGGTGGGAGGACACCTGTGCAATGCGGTCTTGAGGGGCCATGGTGATAAGGTAACTAAATAAATAACGGAGCAACGCTGAGAGGAAGCAGGGAAGTAGTGATTACTTCGGAAAACAATAAATTAACAAAGGGCACTCTGTAAATATATGTTGTACGCTGCGTAGTTACAAAAGAAAAAAGAGACAACGTTGACCGGCAATTGATTGGTTATGTAGGTCTTTGTCCAGCGGGGAATTGCTATGTTTGATGCTAGTTACCCCGGACCCTGCGCCGACTGCCGAGGGACAGCGATGGAGCCAACCTTTAATTGCCGCTCCCGATACTGGCGAGAGTCCGAAGACATAGAAACCTGCGAAGCATGACGGGTGAATCGTGCTCGGTTCCGGCACGATGGCTACAGGAATGGAGTTGAAATCACGGAGTTTTACCGATTATTAGAATGTGGTGTCAATCACGACGAGAGCTAGTTACCTACTTAAATCTTCCGTGAGTTTGCTAGTTGAAACTTTAATAGTAAAAAATCCGGCTATTCGACTAAATTTCAGATACAACCCATAATTGCAGAGAAAGAAACTTGATATCGTCTAATATTTAAAAATACATTGTACATTATGAGTTGAGTTTCTATAAATTACAGACACGGTAAAGCCAAACCGCTATGCCGATAGTCAAACGCCTGCAGAAGACCAGTCAAGTGTGCGACTGCCGCCATCACAACAAACATGTGAAATATCTGATGCGAGCTTCCTAGGATATCGAACCCGCCAGGATACCATAGTTCGGGAACTCGCGCAGCATATATAGTGGCTCCAATTATATACAAAGCGCCCTGCAGGACGAGCCAGAATAGCCCTATTTGCTTCAACATCAGCTCTACCCCAAATATCGATATACCATGTAGCACAGGGAAGACCGCGGAGAGCCCCATGGAAATGAACATGCCAGCACGAAACGGCCGCCAGGCAGGGGTTCTGAAGCGTGGCGTGATCGAGACGATAGTGCACCCGGCCCCGATCAGCAATATCATGGTCCAGTACATTTTCATGAATTTGGGCACGCAGTAGAAGCCATAATACACGCTTGGGATAAAGCTGCCTGTGATCAAGGCAACGATGCCAATGTAGTCCATCGCGTTCCCGATGCGCGCCACCGCGGGAGAATGATTGGATATCGTGTGGTAGATGGAGCTCATACCAAGGCAGAAAGCGGCCCCGGCGAAGAAGCAGCCGAACGCGAGCACGTCGCCATGCGTAGCGCTATCATATCTGGTGGAAATGGCTTTGTAGAGGTAGAAGGCGAGTGGTATTGCTGATAAGGCTGGTAGCAGGTGGGTGTAGATATTCACAGTTTCGTTATGCACATATCCCAGTGAACGAAAGGACACGGTAAAAGAACCGGATGCCGGCCGGTATCCCGTGTGGATGAGATGGTTATCTCGTTGCCAACTTTCCAATTCATCCCAATGGACCGTCCGTCGTATCTTGGATGCTATCTCGGTGGCTGTATCCGTCGCTTTCTCTACCACAGACTCGTTTGCTGAGAAGCGGGAAAGACGCCCATGGCCTTCCCTCTGGCAGGAATTTTTTTTTGCCCGCTGGTACAGCGACATGCTGCTACCGTTGCGATTCAATCGAATGGAAGTAGTCTTGAGAACAAAAAACATTTCGAAGTTGATAAGGTTGAAGTTAACTAAGTTGGCCGGGGCGTTGTGCAAACATGACAAACATGCGGGTGGTTCGAAGCTTCCCCAGCGAACGCAATTATTCCATCCCATCACAGGAGATGTTGGGCCAGAATGGCGCGCCATGACCGAATCACACTCGGCACAACTTAGACAAAGATTGCTTTCTAAAACACGCGATGGAGGATACGTTACGATTACGAAAGCCTACTGCCAGCTGGGGCACAGCAAATAAATCCGGCGTTGATTCGCTCAGCCAGGTCGGGTTTATTTCAAAGGGAGATACAAAGTAGGTGATGTTCTCAAAATACCAAAGGGCGAATGGATATATATATATTTGCTTTCGTGACTAGGATTCACCAACGCGTTTTATGCAGGCTTCTTGAACCCAAGGCCCAGGAACAGTATTACAAGAAGATTGTCGACAGATATGTACACTTTTGCAACGTCCATTCCTGCAACCTCGATGCCGCATTCGGCTCACTCCCTAGAAATCGTTCTGAAGACCCAACCAAAAACCCTCCTGTACCTATACCAATAAGACCAGCGTCTAGAGCTAGGTCTCGGTCCCGATCACCAAAACCACCAACCAAACCTACTTCTCCGACGGCGGGGACTAAAAGTTCTACCACACTAGAGCAGCATGCACCGCCGGCTGAAGAACTTTCCGTCCTCCTCCTTTCCCTCCGAAAGCTGAGGGAAGCCATTCTAGCAACGAGCTCCAAAACCCCCATCGCATTTTCTCAGCGCGTCCATATATTTTGCATACGCGTATCAATCCTCGCTCAGCACCCACCTTCATACTACCCTCCGCTACAGCGCCTGCTGAAGCACCTTCACTCGTCTACCAACCCGCTGGACCCATCTGACCTACACGAGTTCACGACCTACTTGATCCTTGACTATGCTTGCCGACAAGACGATATGCCGGCTGCATATGAACTCCGAGCGCGTGCAAAAGTCGCATTCGGGTATCGCAATAATTCCGTTGACAATGTTCTCAGAGCGATAATGCATGACAACTGGGTGCTATTTTGGAGAACCAAACGGAACGAGAATGCATACACAAAGGCATTACTGAATTGGGCGGTCGACAGTGTACGCAGGCGAGCATTGAAAGCAGTGGGGAGGGCATATCTGTCAGTGGACGTGAATTACTTGGTGGAATGCTGCGCGGGTGAGAATGAAGGTTGGACATGGGAAACTTTGGTGGAAAGGGAAGGCCTGGGATGGAAAAGAGAAGGTGATAAAGTTCTGATAAGAGTCAGGAAGCCAAATGTTGAACCGAAAAAGTAACAAACAGCGCGCAGGAATGTCCGGACTTGGCGTTGCCTATATATATAAATATATATTTGGCCTGCCGCTCGCACGATATGTGATGCAATTAAACTGCCATTGGCAGCCCGGGTGGATGGTCCTTTCTTTAGACTTTGAGCGTGGAGTTTCGGCGTTTGGGTTGGGTTTTGCTTCTTTTTAGGAATTATTCTCTAATGGCGAAAGGCACCTTTATTATATCTTGAAATCCGCATTTGGCTTTTCCCAATTCCGGTATCTCGACGGGGGTTGGCTGGCAATCCGCTCAGTCAAGTTGAATTTGAGAAACCTAGAATTTTCAGAGCATAGCTCATATATGGTAGCTAGATTGAACGTAAGACTTCGAAAAGAATGATTGTTGTTCACCAACGATTCAAGAAGGTCGCGAGACTATAGATGTGACATATAATCAGTTTCTGCCGTCATCCTCAAATGAGCTAAAGGGCAACATACCTCATTTAGCTTGCCTGTATATAATAAGCACACAGCAAGGTTCTGTGCAATTATAGCTTCATCTTCATGTCCAATATGGCTTGCACGAAGCGCTTCCCACCCCACGACTGCATCAGCATATCGACCTTCTGCCATGGCTAACAGGCAGTGCAAAGGCCCCTCTGCCTCGACTGAAGTATCATCTAACAGCTTTCGCGCAGATTCAACATTGCCAATCTTGAGATACAGCAGTGCCATCCGTGTGGTCGCTAAAGCTTGCTCCTTAGGTGGGGTTTTCAAGTTTGCGAGCGACCGCCGCGCAGCGTCTAAGTCATTCATTTCTATTAATGAATTCACGACTCTGATACCTAAATCCTCTAATCTTGTTTTCCAAACATTTCTCTCATCTTCTGTAAGTCCCTGGCGTGATAGTTGCTTCCTAGCTTCTAATCCAAGCTCGTATAGGGCAGCAATACCTCGTCTTGAGTCTCCGAATCCAATGCTTTGTAACCTCGCTGCAAGAACACGAAGTGACCATGGGACGATATGTCGAGCCTGGTCAGCTGGAAAAGCGTCCTTGGCTACTGTCTCGTTTTCTAGTTTGGTATCGACAATGTAAAACGCAGAATTTAAATCCTCCAGCGCTTTTGCTTCCTGTGCTGCTAACAGGCTATTTCCCGTCAGCTCTAGGCATGCAAGTCGGATGTATAAGAGAGAAAATATCGTATTTTGGTCATTGTGGGGTATTGCGGATGATGATAAAATGGTCGCTGAGAAATGAGCGGCAAGTAGGAAGTGGCCAGCATTCAAGAGATTATCAAGAGTCGTTAGGGAAGTAGTTAAAGGTTCATTTGGAGAAGGCGTGGGGAATTCCGAACGGAACGCCGGTGATATATCTAGTAGCGATAGAGGATGGTAGATGTCGGGTCGCAGGAGGAATGATAGGTTCTTATTCACAGGAAAGGGTATGATATCTATGGTTGACAACGTGGACAACGAAGGATGTGGGGAAGTCGGGGATGGACTCGAGCGGCTTGGAAGATGTTGGGATTTTGGTCTTGTGGGGAGTGTTGTTGTAGGGGTACTAGAGCTTGGTACACACCATTTTCTTAGCCAGAAGTTCCTAGAAGAGGGAGCAGGAGTACGGAGAGGCTATATCATACTCATCTGGTGCATCCAGTGGCCCTTTGGTGGAGCTCCGCGGCCGGGCAGCTATGTGAGAATTCACACAAGTATCAGCAAATAATTTCTTTGATAATGTAGGACAGATGACAGGATAGAGTGTACTGTACCTTTTATTGGAGCATTCCGATGTTTGGGCCCGGGGCTGTCCATTATTGTAGTGAAATCAAGTTTGGGAATACAATTCGCTGCAGATTGAATTCTTTTCCAATAACGCTCAACACAGACCAACAGGCAGGGAATATAGGTATATCTATTCCATATGAGGCTCGGAGAGTGCTGGGATGCCTATGCATAACATCAACATCAGTTACATCACCAAGCAACCAGCGCAATTCGATGGAGGTTGAAGACTGAGTAATTCTGCCAGGCGGTGAGCACGGTTTATTTAAGCTCAACGGGCACGGACCAGTAGCCCTGTCGCCCTTGCCCTAAAACGGAAACATGGCAACATGCAACCTCAGCATCATCGATGTCATCTCTACCACCTATCACAAGCTCGCCATCAATTGCTCTCGCTCACTTTCTAACTGTATCTCTTGCTCTCTACCCATTAAACAGCAGAGCTCCGCATGCCCACCCGTGGTCCTCGATACCGTCCAACCCTCCAAGTCGTGGACCAGAATTCCGTCTCCCAATTCTACGAATCCCCCTGTTTCACTCGCCATAGCACCACCATGTCTTCACAGAACACCAAATACTCTGTCATTCTCCCTACCTACAACGAGCGCAGGAACCTACCCATAATCTGCTGGCTAATTGAGAAAACTTTCAGAGAGATGTAAGAGTTTCCTCAATGCTTATCAGTATCTGAATGGGAATCTAATTTTGTCACGTACTTTCGTCTTTAGTAACCTAGATTGGGAGGTAATCATAGTTGATGATGGATCTCCGGATGGAACATTAGAGGTCGCAAAACAGCTCCAAACGCTCTGGGGCCCGGAGCATATCGTCCTGAGGCCTCGTGAAGGGAAGCTAGGTCTTGGAACTGCTTATGTCCATGGATTGAAATCAGCCACTGGCAACTTCGTCATCATCATGGACGCCGATTTCAGCCACCACCCTAAATTTATTCCTGAAATGATCAAAATTCAGAAGGAAACAAACTGCGACATTGTTACCGGGACCAGATATGCGTCTCGTGGGGATCTGCGTGGCGGAGTCTATGGCTGGGATCTGGTCCGCAAGCTCACCTCCAGAGGGGCAAACTTGATTGCGGACGTGATGTTGATGCCCGGAGTCAGCGATCTGACGGGAAGTTTCCGGTTATATAGAAAACCCGTTCTCGAGAAGGTTATTAAGAGCACGGAGAGCAAAGGATATACCTTTCAAATGGAAATGATGGTTCGTGCCAAGGCCATGGGATTCAAGGTTGAGGAATGTCCGATTACGTTTGTTGATCGTCTTTATGGTGAGAGCAAACTTGGTGGTGACGAGATCGTAGAGTACTTAAAAGGGGTCTTCTCGCTTTGGCTGAAAGTTTAGTCAATTCCTTTTGTTTGGCCCCTTTCCTTCTTTTCTCCTCGTATCTGTTTACTTCAGGGTCGGGGCAACTATGTCTTTTTGCATCTACACATAACGGGTATTAGGAAACGGACGATGGGGCTTTCTTGTCAGAGCTAAATGTCATAAACAGGTTTTAGGTCCAGGTTTCGTTTTGAGTGTTTACAAAATATTTCAGTGGTCGCTTTATCTGCTTGTAAATAATACCCCTTTATAATTTGCGATTATACATATCGTCCTATTGCTCAGCTGCACTATTATCATAACCAATTTTTATTGTTGTTTAATTTGATTCCAGTACTTTAAAAGAAGAGCATGGTCGAGGTATCGGTCAATATGGGATGTAGCGAACTCCATGAATCTACTCCGGGAATCCTGCGGCAATCCTTGTCCCGCACTCACTGTTGCTCTAGTCTCCCCGACCATAGAATAGTGCATAGGAAATACCAACCCTATCTCTCAATATTCGCCAAAAAGCCTTTAACCCTTGAAACCAAGTCCTCACGCGCCTGGGATTGATCTGGCCCGCTCGGCGAGTGCGTAGCTCCAACGACTATGCCGCTATTCGTGTCCCAGATGTCCGGATTTGACGAGCCCGTCACCGTTGCCGCCTTCCATCTTTCCAGTTGCTTTTCTTTATCGAGCCAAGGAGCTGCATATTCATCGGCACCACCTGGCAGAACGAGAAGTGATTTCTTCAACAGCCCGCCAGACGAAATCATACCAAACGTCTCTTGAAGTCTAGCGTCTGTAAGATCGGAGCTAAATAGATCGTCCTCCGTTGGAGCGTCGGGGCTATCTGGACTTGCCAAACTCAGAAATCTTGTCGCGGTGACGGCCGCCGGGAAGAATACCTTCCCCATCATCCAAAGAGGCATGAGAGCATCCATTCCCCCAACGGCCTTTTGGCTCTTTGCCAAGGATACGAGTTTGTTATATACCTCAGTAAGCTCCTCCGGGGAGTCATGAGCATTCCCCGATTTTATGATATTCATTATGGCTTCTCGATCCGAAACGGGAGACTGCAAAATAGCTCCGTCCACAGGGGGTCGTAGAGCCGTGGACCCTGGACCTGGATTCTGGGAATAGAGGTAATGGAGCACATCCTGACTTCCGGTGGAATGCCCCATTATCACAACCTTGCCCGGTTCCGGCTCCTCAACTTTTCCAGACGCACTGGCAGATTTGTACTTTCTCACGTACTCAACACATTTACCGATCTCGTCGACATCTCTGTCTAGGCTGCCCAGTCCCCATCCATCATATGACGACGATAATTGCACAGAAAACACGGACCATTTCCCAGATTCGAGACCTGCGGTGATATCGTTGACGAATGGCACGGTGTAATAACCGTCGCCTAACCCGCCGATGAATAATAAGCTATGAGGTTTGTGACCTTTGGTGTTTGGGTCAGACACATATTCAAAAGCCGTGAGTTTTGGTGCCTAAACAGTGAACTTGGTCAGTCCATTTACCTTCCATCTTAAGAATGTGGGGTTTATTTTTGGGGGTCAGTTCTTTCATACATAATTATGAAGGATGCCCGGTTGGAAGCTTGCTTGGAACGAGATCGACATCGTCTGGAAATGAATAATTGTGGTCTTAAATAAACTTAAACAATGTGGGGACGCTTATTACACTGTGTTCTCGCATCTATTTAATAATTAATTATCCATCTGGGTATGTGCCCTAGATATAGGAATTCTTGGGAAAGGGGTTACTTCAAGGACTAGGTAGACACAAAAATCATGTAATTAGTAAAAGATCTCTTGAGATCTGCATACACCTCAGTGGGGATAGCCAGATGAGTGGTTGGAAATAAATTCTGCCCTCAGACTACAGCGTATGTAAGGTGCTTGGGGGGTCTCCTGCATAACTAGTCGCTGACTGAAATAGGACTAGGCTGTTGATTTAAGGGTTCTAACTAACTTAACTTAGTTATAATATTTAGTTACATAGCCCTGAACTTTAACTACAAGGAACCAGTAAGAAGATACACAATGGGCGCGTTTCCTAGGATTGATGTAAGATCTGCGGGTGATATGAACGGAAATTTGTAATTTATCAGAGGATCAAAGCGTTTATCCCGGCCGCTCTTTCAACAAATGTCCACTGCAACGGTTGCGTGCTACTACAATGTGAGATGGCTTCGTCGTCTGTGAGAAGGCTTCCTCGCCGACGGGCTGCGGCTCCAAAATACACAACAGGGCTTGAGGTCGGATCCTCCGAATCTGAACAATTAAGCAGCGACGAGGAAGAAAGCTCCTATGAACTGGACACGGAAGGCCGGGGTGCAAAGAGAGTACGCCGGGGCACGCGTCGCGGGGATGATGAAGAATATGAAGAGCAAGATAATGATGCCGAACGTAAGATCTATGCTACTAATTTATTGATGTGGAGAACCTATATTTACTTGTGAATAGGCATGGTGGATGATGACGACATGGGATCTGCTTTGCGGTCCGATCTGGAGGAAGCGGACAAGGCAAAGAAAACTCGACCAAGGCCAGTTGGACGCATTGAGGAACAAGATCCCATGGCTACTCATTCAAGAGGTCTCTACAAACCGTCAGCGCATGGTGCCAAAATGACCTACTTGAAATTAACGTTCGGCGCCAGCGATGAGGATTTGTTGCCCATGATATATACTAGAGCTAGATGGACAAAAGGTCGAGATGCGACATTTCCTAGTAGGGATACTTTACGGGAAGCGCTTAGCATGACTATTGACGAAATTGGAGCTGCTTTTGGGGTGAGCGGTGATATGTTGCGCAAGGAGGCGACATCTGGCTGGGATTGGTACTATGGCGAAAATAACAGTAGCCGGTTTAGCAAAAGACAACGAACAGTGGGTATCACAGCTGAGGAAGGAAAACCTTATTTGCGCCGGGCCAGGACGAAAAAGCACACTGTCATAATTGGACCTGCATCATCTCAAAGAGTCTACGAGCTTGCTGTGGGCCAATCGCTGGACTTTGGCGAGGCATGGAGTGAAATCAAACCGAAAGGGAGACCCCCAGGACGCCCTAAAAAGGGAGATAAGCTGACCCGTCAGGCGGTAGAGGCTCAAGAGCCTTTATTACCCGAAACTGAACTAATGTCTGAGGTACAGAATGGTTCTGCGTCTCGGTCACGAAGGAATCGTGAAGGGTGGATTCTGAATTTGGGCCATAAGGTTCAGTGTGTATCATGGGCGCCAAACTGTGCTGGGAGTTCGCAATATCTTGCGGTAGCGATTCCAATATCAGATTCGCAGAAACAGTCGTTGGATGGGATTTCCCAGGGTGCACCAGCCTTTACGCCTTCCCCGCCATATCCGTCTGCCATACAGATTTGGTCCTTTGAGTCTACGAAAGAAGATAATGATGTCCGACAACTTGATATGAGTGTCAAGCCGCGCTTACGACAAGTAATATGTACAGATGCTGGTGATATCAGGCGCCTATCCTGGTGCCCAATGGGCCGGGATGAGCGAGGAGGAGATGAAATTGTTGAGAGTGTCAATATCGGCCTTTTGGCAGGCGTTTGGGGAGATGGGAGTGTCAAGGTTTTGGACGTGCAACTAAACAAGCTGGCCAGTGAGACGGAATATGGTTCGGAAAAGTCACTCTTTTCATCCAGATAGTCAAAAGTCTAACGTTTCTACTACAGTCCAGGTTCACGCGCCTGCTTTTGAGGCTAAACCACCATCGACACTTTGCACCTGTTTCTGTTGGCTTTCCCCGAGCGACCTCGCGATTGGCACTGCCAGTGGGTTTGTTGGAGTTTGGAGTCTGTCATCGCCATCCGATGCCAACGAATTAGGCGCAAATCCAACACCGTACATATACCTTCCTGTCCATACCTCCTACATTCTCAATATCACGTCATCATACCCAACGTACCCACATATACTTGTTACGACGGGAATGGACGGCAAAACAAAACTTTTTTCCCTCCTAGATCCCAAAACAGATGTTACAGAGACTTCGCGTTCGCGAGTGGGTTCATATGAAGTATCATATTCGCCCTTCTTGCGAACATACATTTGCTCAGATGACACTGAATTTGTTCGAATCCAGCCACTCCGACGGTTCTTCTCTACATCTTCCATATTACAAACGTATGATTTGGTATCAGCTATTACGCCAGCGAATCTATGCCACCCATCCTTTTTGGCCGGTAACGTAAGCGGCACTGTCGCGGTCACGAATCCAGTTCTCAGATTGATAAATCCCAAGGAGAAGAACTGGCAGCAGACGTGGTTTAGCCATGAATGGATTCCTAACAAGAACGAAGAACATGGCACTGAACAGAAGGATGATACTGCGGGGCCCGGGGTTAGCAAATTTTATGATGGGTTCAAGGCAGAAGTACCCATGCTAACCAGAAAGTTGACGGGAGATAGGAGGATGGCAGACGGTAACCTTGCGATAGCTATTTTTGAAGAAGGAAGTGCGATTACATCACTCGCATGGAATCCAAATAAAGAATGTGCAGGATGGGCATGTGCAGGGATGGGTTGTGGTTTGCTCCGGGTTGAGGACTTAGCTCTTCGGTGAAGGAAATCGTTTCAAGTGGAAGTTGGGAATTTCTATTGTGCTTGCGGAGTACATACTCCCATTTTATGTACCCTCGCAACTCATAGCTATTATAGAGTACTCCATAAATTGTGAGCAAATGATGACTACTACAGGTACTCCGTGAATTATACTCCTCTTCAGAGTTCTGCCGGGTTGTTTTGTACAGTACTGTACTCCAGAGTCCGTACGGAGTAGTTACGGAGTACAGAGTATGATACTACCCCGCGATTTGCCCTGGACCTTGGCATTCTGGGCACAAATGATACCCGCTTATGCTTGGCACTATGTCTTGGCACCTTGACCGCCGCCAACCCCTGCCCTCACGTCTCATCCACCTCATCCAGCACTTTTTCGATATTGTTTCAATACCATTTTCTGCATGTCAACTCCCAACGTTCCAAAGGATTCTGGGGGAAACTACAGATTAGTTAACCACGATTTATCATAATGAAAATGCATTATATCGCTAACCAGCACCCTTTTTGGGTATCTTGTGCCTGCGAACTAATAAAATTAGATGGCTGGGTTCCCAGCCACCCATCTCCATACTGCATTTCTCAGACGGAATTTCGCAACAGCCCAGCCTCTGCAATTTAACAATGGGGGAAGTTGGCATTTGGAGCATTCTTTGTGGGGGATTCTTCCCAAGTGCTTTCTTTCTCTTTTTGTTCACACTACTGAGTGCAAGGAGCTGGCTATCTTGATATTAGCTGCTGTCAAAGAAAGGTGACTGCAATGACGTTCAGCATGAGACTTAACATATTGATAATATTGTTCGCGGCGATGTTTTCTACAGTAGCAAATTCATTTCCTCTATCCCTCAAACCACAACTGCTAGTCCCACGAAGACGAGTACCATACTCAGTCGTCCCTGTTGATGGGGGCCCAAAAACCACAAAAACCCCACCCCCAGGCCTCCTTGTCACAATCCCCCCTCGAATCACAGAAACAGTCGCTCCCATAACCACCACGACTGACTCTTCCTCGCCGACATCCACTGAGCGTCCATCAAGTGAAAAGTCAGGCCTGCCCACACGGACGACCGTTGCGCCGACCCTTCCGCCTCGAACGACGTCTCTCCCATCGGCATCTGCATCTTCAAATACCACTTTAATATACAGACCCTCCTCCCTGAGGCTCTCTTACACACAACTAGGGCCAACGGGCGTGTTCCGTCCGCAGCCATCGCACGCAACGATCAAAATTTCTTATCCTGCTGCGTCGCTCATACCCCCGCCGAGATACGGGTCGGTTAATGGAACCTACCATCTGCCAACCCCAAGCGCCCGGTTTCCGAATTAAGACGCAAACTCGAAAAGAAATACGCATGATGATTTAATGATCGATGAAATATATGTATGGCAAGGGGGTTGGTGTGAATTTTCCTCCGACGGAGTGGATACCTTTTTTTTGGCTGTTTGGATCCTGAATGAAAGAAGTACATGAGGCATTTTTTTTCAGCGTGCCGCAATTTTGAATGAATCATTTAGAAGAGAGACATAAATATATAGAGATGGAGTTTGGGGTATTCAGGCAGGTTTTCCTCGTTCTTTTTCTTGACGCAGCTTAATGTAACACTATCAATTTATTAATTAGAAGGAAATTAGAGAGAGCTTTACATCTGGCTGCTTGTTTCGGTGGTAGATTACAGCGCCCGCTAAAATAAATTTCATTACTTGAATTTAGAAGTTCTCCGTATTTACACAGAAAGATTGGTACATCCGAAGGGTTCACACCCCTGTCCCCTTCAGTAGAGCAACTTCCAGTACTTTCCAATACTGACAGGAGACGCATTCATAATACTTGAACCTGGCTTCGAGAAAGACTATCACCCTCCTATTCCCAAAAGCAATCATATTGGCAAAGTGCCACAGAAAGCGGATCTAATAATACTCATCCACCTTCGACGTTGGTTATAGCAAACGGGATTCGAACAGCTCCAGGGAATCTCCGACATGGACAACAGGCAAGCCTCGTTTCATTCTGAACCTCTTCGTTCTCTCCTTCCAGCCGAAGAATTGCCACCTGCGCTTGTCAACAGAGTCAATCACAGAGTCAATCACAGTATCCCTAGGAAGCCAACCCCCCGTGAACTGTAAATTAGCCAGCATTTCGTCGAGATTTAACTCTGCGAATAGCACCCCATCAACCTTCACCTGTATACGGCCGATGCGCTCGAAAATAAGATCATTGCAGAATATACTTTGATACTTCATACGGAGCAAGGCAGTAATTTCACTAGATATCATTGACGCAAGCCACCCCGATCTTGCCACGGGGATATCCGTTACCAACGAGCTTTCGGAGCTATCCACAAAGGCGAATGGTGAAAATGCTTGGTATGCGAAGTGATACGAATATGACTTCCATTCGGCAAATCCAACCTCAGGCTCAGGAGTCGTCTGTCCGTGCCAAGCAGTCGGACTTTGTATATCCAAAACAAGTGTGCCAATGATGACTTCCCTGTCTCGAATCCTCTGTGCAAGAGTCGTCCTTGCTTGAATGCACTCCCTTAGCTCCTCCGAGTCCTCCTCGGGAAGAATGTCATCCTCTACAATCAAAAGAGATTCAATTGTATTGACATCCCATTCTTGGCTAGTGTTGGATAACCGCGCTGGAGAAGGAAATGGCACGCCCCGCAGTAAAATCCGCTCGATAACACTAAGGAGGCACAAGACTAACCGCGGAGGATCATTGGTATATAGTCTGTAATCGAACATGCCAGTCGGTGACGAACTGAACATATGCTGATGATTTCGGGGAGACACAGCAGAGCCAAATGTCCGGAAGGTAATCTTTAACTCGTCAATTCTATTTGAAAGAACGGGTACAGACAACCACGTTGGCCATAGATAACGCTCTTGGATCATCATGATGTCAAGCTGGTATGTGAGAGGATACCGTGCTAAGATGGCCCTCGTCTCTGCGGCAATCTGGCGGTTCACAAGAAGTAGGGCCTGCCCAGCGGGAATGGTCCATTCCACTGGTTTCTCGTGTCTAAGACGGTGGGATAATAGGGATAATAAAGAATCAAAGCCGACGTCAAAAAGTCGTACCCGATTATGTGGGTAAGAGGGACCGTCAGGGGAGGGACGCAGAGAGTATAGTACATACTGGATTATCTCCTCGCGCAGCTCAAGGGGGATTCGAAGGAGAATAGAGCATGACATGTTTCTTAGATTCAAGTTCTGGTAGAGAGAAGAGTAGCGGGGAATCGGTAGAGGTAGGTACCGTTCCGCCAGATGTATAAATATATGAACCCAGCAGGCCTTTGGAAAAAGTTGACAGTCTAATAACCTAGTAAACCTTGAGTTCTTTGCGGCCCGGTATGAGGATATCGTCTAACAGTGTGAAATCCTTACACCAATTCGGCGTCTAGTGGGGGTTGGTGGGGTTGAACACTCGGGGTGTTGGGGGGTGTTGGAGGTAAACGTCAAGGGGATATTCGCAGCCAATAAGTGTTTGAAACTTGGCTGGGAACGTATTATCCCGTCTTCATGTATCCAGACGGGCATGCATTCAGTTTATTTCAAAGGTTACCACGTTTGTTCAGTTGAGGCTAGATTTCACATGGGCGGGAAGCCGACGAGGCAACGTTGTTGCAGATAATCTCATCATCACGCTTTTGGTAAGCATGGATGGCATAACTATTCATCACTTAGGTAATCCTAATAGTACGAATGGAATCGAATGCCGTGATATAATTATAAATCTGTCGTTTTGTTGATGTTCGATACAGAAACACATGAGGAACCTCTTTCCGGAATAGCGTGAATTGGTGTCCGTCGTCAGCACCAGGAACAAACATCGAGCAAACATCCAACCGCAGGCAGCGTAGAAAGACCTTCCATCCAACACCCGCTATCGAGACAACTATCCTTGGATTCCCTTTCTCTGTGATGTAAACATTTTGCTCGTACTCCTAAATACCCGAGACCGGACTTTGCAATTACTACCGGCATACACCCCCAAGCTTAGTTCAATCGACTCCGGACGCGTTGGTCCCTCTTCTGCCACAATGGCAAGCCCGCCGAATGTTCCAGAGGAGCAGAGTCGGTTGCTTGAGGACGCCCTAGGGGTTGTACGAC
This sequence comes from Blastomyces gilchristii SLH14081, assembly GCF_000003855.2. NCBI lineage: Eukaryota > Fungi > Ascomycota > Eurotiomycetes > Onygenales > Ajellomycetaceae > Blastomyces > Blastomyces gilchristii. The sequence continues at coordinate 302,856 of NW_003101664.1, forward strand.
AGCAGGCGCATATGATGCGAAGATGCCTGGAGACTCCTGGGAAGCTCATGGACGCATTGAAATGCGGGTATGTGGAAATGGAAATAGGAATAGAGGGCTTCATGAGTCCTCCGAACCTCAGCTGGACCCCATTATATTAATGATATTGCTGCTAACAGACGTCGCCCAATACCAGGTCGACGTTGGTTTCCGAACTCCGTACCCCTAGTCTTGGCCCGAAGCAGTACTACGAGCTGTACATGGCTGTCCATGACGCTCTCCGCCATCTATCCGTCTACCTTAAAGAGAGCCACCCGGTCAACCATCTCGCCGATTTGTACGAGCTGGTGCAATATGCTGGAAATATCATCCCGCGCCTGTATCTCATGATCACTGTCGGAACTGTTTACATGGGAATTGAGGATGCGCCGGTTAGGGAGATAATGAAGGATATGATGGAAATGAGCAGGGGTGTTCAGCATCCTATTCGTGGTTTGTTCTTAAGATATTATCTGTCCGGTCAAGCGAAGGATCACCTACCCACCGGTACCGGAGATGGCCCGCAGGGCAACATACAGGATTCTATTAGCTTCATTCTGACCAATTTCGTGGAGATGAATAAACTTTGGGTGAGGCTACAGCACCAAGGCCATTCGAGGGAGCGGGAGCTTAGGACACAGGAGAGGAAGGAGCTAGAGCTTCTCGTTGGAAGTAACTTGGTACGATTGAGCCAGTTGATTGATCTGGAGACTTATAAGACGATAATACTCCAGCCTCTTCTGGAGCAGGTTGTACAATGCCGTGATGTATTGGCGCAGGAGTATTTGCTGGAAGGTGAGGACCGTATCCGGGCCAGAGTTCGGAATTTCGATTACTGACTCGATGAATACTACAGTAATGACGAAGGTCTTCCCCGATGAATACCATTTGCATACGCTTGACCTCCTACTCTCCGCCATAGCCAGACTAAATCCCCATGTTGATATGAAAAAGATTGTCATAGGTCTAATGGACCGGTTATCCTCTTATGCAGCACGAGACTCGGACAATAACGATACCCCCGAGAGCAAGAAACAGGCGGAAGAGGAAGCGACTGTTAGGTTACTGGAAAAATTGCGTTTAGCAAAGGAGAACGAAGGAGCGAAACCCCAACCTGAAACGGAGGTTTCTGGAGAGGATAAGGACGCCACGACAAAGGAGCCCAACAAGGAATCAGATACCGCAGAAAACGGAGAACAAGAGCCCCCACCCGTTGCCAATGGCGAAGACGAGGGAGGATCGAAATCCAAATTACCAGTCGATATCAAACTCTATGAAATATTCTTCGACCAAGTTGTTAGCTTAGTCCGAACAAGAAACCTTCCGATCCAAGACACTATAGCTCTATTGGTATCGTTGGTGAATCTAGCTTTGTGAGTTGAGCGTTACATCCGTGATAGTGGCGTTGGCTAACTAGAGTCAGGAACATTTACCCCGAGCGATTAGGTATGGAAACACCTCTGTTCTTCCTCCCCGTGTCACCCAAGTTATGGCATTAACCAATTGTACAGAATACGTGGACCAAGTTCTTGAGTATGCAACAAAGAAGACATTAGAGCATGCTGATAGCGCCGATTTACACTCCATTGCTGCACAATCCAATATCTTGAATCTACTCCTAGCGCCGATCCGCACATATCTTTCCATTTTTACTGCGCTTTCACTCCCAAATTATATCCCACTGTTTGCTGCTCAGTCATACCCCACGCGGAGAGCTGTTGCTGGCGAGATTGCTCGAGGCATTTTACGAAACCGGACAATAATCTCTACATCGGAAAACCTCGATGGTGTGTTACAGATATTGAGTGTTCTAATAAAGGAGGGTATGCAGCAGCCTATTGGCTACCCGGGTGTTCAGCAGCAACGGCGCGCAGGGGAGACGGAAGAAACGATTGAAGAACAAGGATGGCTTGCACGGATCGTCCATTTCATCCAAGGCCCAGATAATGACACTCAGCTTAAGGTGAGTGTTACCCTTGTAAAATCACATTATCTATGCTAACTATCGGCCGAAAAGCTTCTGCAAGAGACCCGTAAAGCTTATTCGGAGGGAAACGAACGTACTCGATATACCACACCTGCTATAATTACTTCCTCCTTGAAGCTAGCCCGAAAATATAAGCTTCGTGAACATTATGATGATAACTGGCAAGCACAATCCTCTACACTTTACCGATTCATGCACCAGTGCATCAGCAATTTATATCAACGAGTAAATTCAGGCTGCGCTGAGTTGTCTCTTCGCCTCTTCGTCCTTTGTGGCCAAGTGGCCGACCAGGCTGGCTTCGAGGAATTTAGCTATGAATTTTTCGCACAAGCGTTTACTATCTATGAAGATTCCATAAGTGATTCAAGAGCGCAGTTCCAAGCCGTATGCATTCTGGCGAGCGCACTACACGGAACGAGGGGATTCGGAAAAGAAAATTATGATACCCTCATCACCAAGGCTGCGCTGCATGGTAGTAAACTGCTAAAGAAACCAGACCAATGCCGTGCCGTGTACCTCGCAAGTCATCTTTGGTGGGCCGTTGAAAACCAGCAGCAGGAGGGCGAGGACGCGAAAGATGTAAGTGTCAATATTTCAACACCCCCCATTCCTTTTCGCATCACATTACCCCCTTTTCCTTAAAATTGGCGGTGTGTGATTTGCTAACGTGATGGTACTATTCGTATAGCTATACCGTGACGGTAAACGCGTACTTGAATGTCTCCAAAGGGCTCTACGTGTTGCGGACGCATGCATGGACACAGCAGTATCCGTGGAGCTTTTTGTCGAAATTCTGAACCGCTATGTATATTATTTCGATCAAGGGAACGAGACTGTGACGACTAGGTATCTGAACGGGCTCATCGAACTCATCCACTCAAACCTCCAAACAAGCCAGAATGACGGCGTGCCAAACTCTAGCCTTGATAACCCAAAGCGCCATTTCCAGCGCACGCTGGATTATATCAAATCGCGAGAGTATGAGGGCGTTGTGACGGAGCCAAGGGTATAAATTATTATTATTTTCTAAGTTCTTGTCTTTTGCTTTTTTCCGGTCTCTTGTAGGGGTTGCTTTATTATTATGTACATGAATCTGGACCCAAACTACTTTTGTGCTTTTCCCTTCCCCACACCCAGCCCCCCCCCCCCCTTTTTTTTTTTTTTGGTCCACTTCGAGCACCTGGTTCGGCTTTGGCCGTGTGTATCATTCCAGAATATTTTTATTCTCCATTTGTTTAGTTTTTTAAACCATGGGGAGTTTAGTTTGTCTGCCTTCTCTGCTGTTGTCCTTGGCTTTATCAGTAGCGCATTGTCTTGGCGCGCGCTACCATCATCTTATTATTTCCCAATTCTGTACCTCTATAAACTATCAGTTTTCTATTTCCCAAACCAGCCACCAGTGTAATAAGCAATCACATCCTTTGGTTTTGGACATTAGGGACATTCTACGATTTTTTTCTGCTTGGAGCTTTCTTCTTATCCTTTACTTGCGAAAATACAACCCGTAAACCTGGAAAGACACTACGCAGATGACTGAGAGGGCTTGAGTTACAAGGCGAGGAGACTGGAATATATGGTCAGCTACTTGCGAGGTGGGGGTTAGTATAACTAAATAGGTAAGGGCCCCTTAGTAGGAGGAGGACAAAGGGTACCTGCCCGATGTCCTATCCAAACTTAAAAGCAAGGGGCATATATCCCTTCGGGGAAGGAACTATGCGGGAGGGATGGTTTCGATGTTGTGGGCAGAGGCGAATCTGGCAGAGGCAGAGGCACCGCGAACAAGCGGGCCGGGCCCTTTGCCACTCTCATCACGCGTCGTCCTCAGACTCTCTCTCGTTGCTCGGTTAATTTAGAGCCAGGAAGAACGGCTTAGACCGTTCAGCGCATCAAGTGAGAGAAGAGCTGTTTTGAGCTCGAAGCGCTCTGATCCCTGCGTAGAATTTTCCTTTGATGTTTGGTGTCGCAATCGTATCCCACGTTTCTTCAGATGCAAAATGCAAAGTTTGCTGAAGAGAGTATGTGCTTGATTTGCAGATACTTGTGTGACTTTTGGACTTAGGCCAGCGAAGCCTGACCAATCTTCACTGGGTCATGCCATTGTGCATGACAACAGAAGTTGATGCTCGGAACAAAAGGGTCAAATGCGTAAAATGAAAGGATGGAGCAGCGAGGGCTTGGCGTATCAAATTCTTATTCTTATCATTGACTCTTGTAGAAGACTATAGAATCGATCTCTAGATTTTAACATATTTGATGATGTGAAGTGACTAAGAGCTGATAATCTGATAAAGATGAAAGATTGATTGATTGATTGTACTGTACATAACAACCACCCTGGGAAAGTATCATATGAGCATGACTCCGGTTCGCTCGTTAGTATTTGCAAATACACTTTTCAATTTGCATACCCCCCTCAGCTCCTGTGCTCCAGTGCCAAATTGACAGATATCCTCAGCCCCCTTCGCGCACTAGTAGACTGTTGGATCTCCCGCAGGCTTTTCATAGAACTGAGGCTGCTCATGTTTTCACAACACTTCATGCATGGCGGTGCCAAAGAACAAAGAACAGATGGAGTGGAGAAAAAGAGGAGAGGGAGAAGAGAAAGAAGGAGAAAGAAAGATAGGAGAAGGGAGATACAAGAAGAGAGAGAAAGAGGAGGAGGAGAAAAAAAAAAGGGGGGCGGAGAAGAAAGAGAGGAGGGAAAAAGAGAAGAAGGGGAAGGGTGGGCCCCGGGGGGGGGGGGGGGGGGGGGGGGGGGGGGTTTATATGTTTTGGATGCGGCTCTTAATTCCCCTTTGAGGACGTTCCCATTCCTTCTTCCTTCTTCTTTTGGAGCGCTCAGCCGATGGAGTTAGGTGCTGCTCGAATTACCGTCATGTGCCTGCTTCAGACGGCATTATAAATTCTAAATGGTTGCAACTGGAACTGAAATTTAAGACCTTCTTACATACTTGGGTACGGGTACGGTACATAGAGTAGTCCATCGTGTTTCCATTACATTATTGCAAGCGAGGTTGCCGCCCGCGTTTCCCATCTATTTTAATTGCCACCTGATCAGCCTCGAGATGCATAGGGAATCCTAAGCACCTAAGTGAGTGACTTGGGACTGTAGAATGACCCTGCGTACAGCCGTTCATTCACACTTCACAAGACATTTTGGTCCGCCTCACTCTCAGCATTATTTATTCATGAAAAAGGCCAGGATGTATGTAATGGAATAGTTCGGTTTCAGACAGAAGGTGAATAAAAAGCAAAATGAATTGTGACTCTGTAACGCCCATGATCTGTTGCAAGTGTTTCATAAAAGCGACGATTGGATAATCGAACAATCAATAGCAAAAAAGAAAAAAAAAAAAAAAAAAAAGCAATAGCTACCCTTAACAGCTTGCCAGCTGCCATACATAACCGGCCCGCCTGCCTGCCTGAACAGTGTACCTTCCCGGCTGTGTGATACAGTAAATGAAAGCTGTACCTCAGGCAGCGACACGTAGGAAATTAAAAAAAAAAAAAAAAAAAAAAATTAGGGACAAAGGAAAAACATAGAGAAGGAAAGAGAGATCATTAGACTGAGACAAAGGAGAGTAACGACGTAACAGAATGGAAGAGAACAGGAGGTGGAAAGGAGATAATGGTCGGAGGTTAATAATGATGGTGAAGGAAAAGAGGAACGGATGACAGTTTAGCTGATGCTGGTTTCGGTGTTGAGGGAAATGGCTAACCGAAAAGGGAAGTGTTCTTGATAGAGAATAGAGAGTTTGGTGAGAGTGACAATGAGGACATTGTCCACTAAACCCATAAGATACTGCGGAAAATAACAAAAGCGAGGATCATTAGCCTTCCAGGGGGAAATAGAGAGTAGTAAAAGCATTTAGGCGGGTTCCACACGAAATATACAGATGCCCACCCAGAAATGGAAATACCAAATCGAATGGACACCGGCTTTAAAACCCAGTCGGCGGAGACATATTCGAAGGGACTGGGAATTGTCTCGAACCCCCCGCTGACCCAATACCGCCAAGTGCTGGAACGCTACTGCCAGGGACGGGACTGCCGATATCTCCTGGTGCAATGCTTCCTCTGGGGCCTAGTGGTATGCTATTGTTATCGGGCTCAAACTTAACGAACGTGCCACGCGTCCCTTCATTTTTGATTGCGAAAGAGCCACCACCATTTTGCGGGTTACCTTCGGTGTCAAGGATATCCAACAGCTCGTCAAGTGTGATTTGAGAATCAAGTGGCTGGTGCGATTGTTCAACTTGTCGTAACACATGGTTCACGTTATGGAAACCTGAGTTGCCTTTTGTTGGACTGGTTGCGTTGAGCTTCTTACAAGCCTCTGCTACCAGCGAACGAATCTTAACGGGTTGCAAAGGACGTGTTAGCCCTATTGCACCGAACGCGTTACCCGGCCATCCAGCTCCTATATCAACGGGTCAATAAGATAGTTTAATAATCCCCTGATAAGATAAACTAACCTGAACCTGGTACTGAGCCCCAAGAGGTTGCTGGAGGGGGGAATCCGGGAGCCCCGAATGGTTTTTGTGAGCTCCAAGAATTACCCGAACCCGCAGCGCCGAGGGTGAAATTTGGATGCTTGGCTAAAATTTTGTTAGTTCTGTAGGAGGGTGGAAACTCAACATGGTAGCAGAATATCAACTTACAACCGAGATGTTCAGGAAATAATGGTGATGTTCCGAATCCCATTCTCCCAGCTCCGGGAGCGCCAGGAAGAGCGCCTGTGGGAATAGGCTGAGATAGACTGGAAGTCAAAGGCACATCCGTGTCATCGAGAAGAGCACTACTGCCAAGCTGCGCGCTCAAGTCGTCAATATCTGACTGCCCGGGCCTCGTTTCGTTCCGTGAGGCATTATGAGGGGTAGTACTAGCGGGGCGTTGAATTGGAGCTGGTCGGGATATGGGCAAATTCTGTGGCTGGTTTTCTAGAGGGCTTCTTTCAAAGGACGCTGACGCTTGTCTCGAATGTGGTTGTCCACGCCCTGTTTCCCGGGGTATCTGAGGTTGCTGTGACGAAGAGATTGGACCATGTCCTAACGGCTGCGAAGGAAATGGCAAACCGTGGCCAGTATCTAGAGGGAAGCCCCGACCTGGGATCATCGGACGAGTCCCATTTATTCCCGGAGCCATTGGTATACCATCTGGGGATGGGAATCCTCTGAATTGGCCTCCTAGAGAGCTCTGTTGGCTGGAATACATGTGCATTTCATGACCCAATGGAATTCGGGATGTCATTCCCGGTAAACCGGCGAGGCTGGAAGGTATTCCATTCAATGCAGGCATCGAGTTAAAACCCAAAGAATGAGGGCTGCGGCCGGTTCCACCCAAGGGCGACATAGGAGCAGAGGGCTGAGGGTGATGGAGCATCGGTGGTGGGCCATAGGACTTCACAGAAACCGAACTCGAGGAACCTGATGACTGCGAGACACCAGCATTTCCAGGGGAAATAGAGGTGTGTGAAGTATCTGTTCCGGCGGGTTGGGATCTCGGAGAAGAAGCATGGGACCCTTGTTGGGATGTTTGACGAGGTCGAACCGGAGTTGGGGCTTTCGGTACAACCGGTGTAGCAGCCTGAAAATGTGGTGACTGCAGCGCTGATTGCCCATGTGGAGGTTGAAGACCTGGAGGAAGATACGTCGGCCCCGATTGGGATATTCGTTTGGCAGCTTGAGCAGTGGCCGCTTGCGCAGCCTGAGTAGCTTGTTCTTCACGTTTAGCGCGCTCTTTGCTCTCGCGATCTACCTTGAGAGCTGCTTCTTTCTCAAGTTTGGCCTGCTCTTCCCGGGCCTTACGCTCCTGTCCTTCCTTTGCTTTCTTTTCTCGAAGTTCCCTCTCCTTCGCTTCTCGCTCCTCGCGCTCCCTTTTCTTTGCCTCCTCTCGCTTTTTCTTCTCTCGCTCCTTCTGCTCCCTTTGTTTTCGTTCGATCTCAGCTTGACGTTCACGTTCCCCTTGAAGACGCTTCTGCTTTTCGGCTTCCTTTCGTAAACGCTCCTCTTCTTGGGCCTTTTTCTCCGCTTCCCTCTTCTTTCTTTGTTCCTCTTTCTTTCGCCGTTGTTCTTCTTGTTTCTTCTCCTCGATAGCCTTCGCAGCAGCAGCTTCAGCAGCCCTTTCCGCCTCCTTCCTCGCCCTCTCCTCCTCCTTGGCCTGTTTCTGCTGTCTCTTTTTGTCCTTTCTCTTCTGCGCTTCTCTTGCCTTTTTTGCCTCCCGCTGAACATCTAACCGGTTCTCCTCATCTAGCTCTTCAATAAGTTTCAGTTGGCGTTCTAGGGCGACCTTCTCTCGGTATGCAGATAGAACACGCTGTTCAAACATCCGAGCGGCAAAGATTTGAAACATCCGTCTTCCTTCTTCCATACGCTGCTCCTCCGTCATTGCATCCTACGTTGTAACCGAGAATTAGTAAGTATATCTAAAAACCAAATAGTGTTCACACAAACCATCTCATCCTCCTCGTAGTCCTCATCATCCTGGCTATCGTAGTCATCGTCTTCATCATCATCATAATCTTCCTCGTCGAGAGGAGGTCCGTGGTTATGACCGGCATGTAGAGATTGATGAGCGGCCGAAGATGCAGCGTATTGCGTGTCTTCCTCGCGCTGCATTCGGCGTTCCGCTAATTGTTCCATCATATCAATAAAATGCTTGCCATCGTTTTTAAGCAGATCATCCGCAACAGTGAGAATACCGTCTAGGGAAGGTTAGCCGCAATCGATAAGGGTATACGGTGAATGATAAGTGAACCTACCTTTAACCGTCAAACTGTTACCAAACGCGAAAAAATCGGCCCTACTGTTCCGAGTAGCCTCTTCAAGCTCATCGTCACTGTAAGGCTCATCTTCTTCATCATCTTCGTCATAGTCCTCATCTAAATCTTCGTCATCGTCAGGCAATTCTTCAACTCTCCCCTTCTGGGGATGTTGGTTATTTGTTAGGTGGGGATGCCTATCAAGCGGGCGGAGCGGTGGCTGGTATAGTCGAGGCGGGACAATTGGGGCCCCGTTTTCGAAAGAGGATTGGCTGTGATTCGCGTACTGTTCAAGCTCTTCGTAGTATGCATCGTACAGAACCTCCAACTCTTCTTCAATAGCCGTCCGTTTCCTCCCGCATACAGTGCAACTGCATGAATGCTTCTGCTGCTCCTTCATCTTCCGCAAAACAGCCTCCTTTTCAACTTTCACCAGCGATCTCCGTTCCTCTTCACCCAGTTGCAGCCAAAATTCTTTGATATTTTCTCGTTCCTCTTGAGTCGACGTATTCCATATCCTGTCCTTTGATATTTTATGGGCGGAACGAAGTGCGGCGTTAGATAGTGGAGGTGGAGGTGGCGGGGCGTGTCGTGTAGCAGACGTTGGCTGAGTTGATAGTGATGTTGAACTTCCATCGGCTGCGAGGGACTTAGAACGGTGTTTTTTACCTTTCTTCTTCTTGGATTTGTTTCCACTAGCTTCGGAATGTTGATCCATACTCCGCCTATTGGGATGGGCTTGAGAATGCGACTGGGCATAAAAGTGGCCCTCGTCGTCGGTAGAATAGAGATCATCGTTTTGGGCGGGATCGTAGTGGTTTCGATCGTCGACATGAGAGTCGAAATAATTTTGGTTGTGGTGAGAGGAGGAGTATTGGTTGGAACCGAGTGGGACATCTGGATCATCCAAATGTGTGTTATTGGTGTAACCGTTCTGATTGACAGTACCTGCTGGATCATGTGCATCTTTAAGCTGCTGCTCTGCAGCTAGACGTGCCGCTTGTTTCTGCCGTCTCTTCTGCTTTTTCCGATTCACACCAACCGTGGTTGTTGGAGCAACGTGGTTTGCAACTGCGTGATTCGCAGCTGTATCTAGATTCGATTTCGCAAGTGAAGCCGCCTTGGACCCGCTGGTCTGTTTTGCTTCAGCGGCAGGGTCTTTACTGCTAGCCACTGGAGGTGACAATCTGGGTGCATCTGTAGCAGTTGGCTGCTTCGATATCGTTATTGGCGGTTGCGCCGCGCGCTTTGAGTTGGACGGCATGGTTCTTCTATCTGACCAAGCAGAGTGGTCAGATTGAATTGAAGGTGTAGCTTATACAGACGGAGGGGAGAGTGAAAAGAGGTACGGACTGGCAGACTCAAATGATATGTAGCCCGCTCTGGGTAAATGGAACGTGAAATAGAGGCTCGGCGGCAGAGAGGTTGAGCGGGTGGATGGTGGAGGAGACTGGAGGGGAAGTGCCGGGCTAAAGCTAGAGAATTAGGGAAGAGGAGGAGTAGAAGTAGTGAAGAATTGGTATAAAGCGACCAGTCCTTGGCTAATGGATTAGGGCGGATCAAAGCCCGACATCCATCTGCTGCTGTGCTGGTTGGGATCGGGCAAACTTGAGCGGTTAGAGAACTGGCTCCAAGCATCATCATCACCATCACGATGGAATGTTCTGCCCTTCTGAGTGGTTTGAGACGGATCCCACGTGATCCGGAAATAGGCGCCGTAGGCGAGCAGTGCTAGGCCTCTTTAGGAAGACGATACAATACAGTACGCGGCTGACACCGCCCAAACAGGCGGATAACATACAGATCGACCATGGGGAAATGATCAAATCATATCTCCTTAATTGATATATATATCCTATCTTCGGATCGTCTCTTTTTCTAACACATTTCCCCCAGTTGCGCCTATCAACATTAGAGACATCCACAGGATTCGAGATCAGCCTACTCACTCCCTGCCCGATCCTATTTCCTCCTTACTCTTTAACGTTTTCTAAATAAATTCCCCAAGACCATCAACGGCAACCCCCTCTATCCCCACGTCCGCAGGGGTATATACTCTGCACCGTTGGCTCTGAGTTAAACTCCTATTTGACATTATCACACCGATTCTGAAACGCGGTCTCTTGACTCCATTCTCGTTCTTCTCTCACCTTCGCGACATCAGCCCATCAGCCTATCTTGAACATACCCTCCGCTCTACACACGGGCAGCTGGTCTGTTCTCGTTGCCAAAAGTCTTCTGCGCGTCGAAGCTCGTCGTTCTGCGTGGCTGTTAATCAACTGGTATTTCAACATCCCTATTCGACGTCTGACCGAATCTGTTGCGTCCAGCTGGCCTACTGCTCTCTCCACCCCGGTTGTCTCTCGTTCTTCGTCTTTTTCGATCTCGGCTAACCGATCCAACTTTCGCCTCATCGAAATTCTAAAGCAAAAAACCCTTGGAAGACAATTTAAGGGGGGCTCCCATCTCAAACGTTTTGGTTGAATCGTTTGCTAGTTTCTGGTTCGGCAAGGACATAGTTGTACAATGGCACAACAACAACAGCTGACAGACAATGTTATGAGAAGGTATGTGAATAAGGGATCCTTTTTCGTTAGGTGACATTTGTTAAACCATAGGCTTCCTGGATCGGTGTATCAAATTTTATGGAATCTATATCTAGAGTTGGATCGAGCGATAGTCTTTGCAAGCCCTACGTGGAAATGTTGTTCTAGTGAGCTAATAAGCGGCTATCCAGGAAGTTGGTGATAATAGGGGATGGTGCTTGCGGCAAAACGAGTCTTTTGAGCGTGTTTACTCTCGGGTACTTTCCGACAGTAAGTGTTTCCATCACTTTCTCAGATTAATATAGTAGCCTCCCGACTAACTAGCATATCAAATCTAGCATTACGTGAGTATATAACGCTCCCATGTTAAATAGACGTGATCCCTTTGGATAGCATGGCCTCTAACAATGATGTACATTCGGAAAGGTCCCTACCGTGTTTGAAAACTATGTCACGGATTGTCGCGTTGATGGTCGATCTGTCCAGTTAGCTCTATGGGATACTGCTGGGCAAGAAGACTACGAACGTTTACGCCCGCTAGCATATTCAAAAGCACATGTCCTCCTAATTGCCTTTGCGGTAGATACTCCGGATTCTCTCGAGAACGTTCGAAATAAGGTGAGCTCCTGCCTTTCCTGAAGAAATACCCAAAGACCTGATCTATATATTTAATTTCAGCTCTTTGCTAATCACGTAATACAACATAGTGGATCGAAGAAGCAAATGAGCGTTGCCCTGATGTACCAATTATTTTGGTGGGCCTTAAAAAAGACCTTCGTGAAGATCCTCACGCAATTGAAGAAATGAGAAAGAAATCCTTGCGTTTCGTCTCGCCCAAGGAGGGCCACGATACAGCGGCGCAGATCGGAGCAAGAAAATATTTAGAATGTTCATCCCTTACCGGTGAAGGTGTCGATGACGTTTTCGAAGCTGCAACCCGCGCTGCTCTTTTAACCTTTGAAAAGGATAGAGGATCATGCTGTGTCATTTTATGAGTTCATGTCACGCTCACCTCACGGAAATAATCACGCTTTTGTCTCATTTCATCCCTGGTTTGAATACCCAACTAACCCATCTAACGGACTTAACTGAATTACGCACACTTCTACGTGAAGATACCTCATTCTCTGACGTTTCTCCCCTCGTCTGCCCGTTATCTCGTTCCGTAAATCCTCTTCCCCAGTCTCCTTCGAAAAACTGGGTTACCTCTTTGCAAAAACTAGCGTTTGGCCGGATGGAAATGAAGGAAAATTGAGTTACATGCTATATGTAACTGGCTACTCTGGCATCAACTATATCATGCATTAGTGGCGTTCTTGGGATCTGATTTTTCACTTCTCCTTTTTTGGCTATCCTGTTGCCTGTGTCCCTGATATTTGTGCTTCTCATTCTTGTCAATTTCATGTGGATTCTTCGTGCATTTTTTATTATTATTTAAAACTCCTCTTTCTTGTATGCTGTGTTTTGAGTTTATTCTGTCTCTTATATTCTTTCCCCCTTGAAGTAGCCTCCTCCCTCCCTCTGCCCTGTTCCCCAGCCCATTTTTTGTCTGTTGCCCGTCAAGCCTATATTTAATCCTTTGTGTCTCTCAGTTGTAGCTTATTTTACCAGTAGATTAACCACCTTTTTTGTGATTCTGCCTTGGGCTAGTTGCTTCCCTCTCTCGCCCTTACTCTTACCCCAACCACCCCCTAGCGCTTAGTTTAGAACATGTCGGATTTTCCAACCCTCTGTTACTACTCTATCTATCAAATTGACGAACAACTGCAACTGATTATATCTAGATAGATCTGTATATACGATAGGTCATTTGTCATTTTATATTTATAATACCTCTTCATTCCGTACTATTATTTTTAATTTTAATCATCGTCTATGTTCCTCAGACTAGTGCATGCTGCTTACTATCTTGACAGGTCGGAAGAAAGACTACATCTATGGCCCGCTGTGCGTATAAAAGTGAGCGCATGGCGTGCCCCTCTATCCAGCCTACTAGATTAGAATATGTGAGAGCTATTGGCTCGTAAATAAAGCTGTAGGCGAAGAAGCTTCACCGTGGCACTGCATTTACGTCGGTCGACTGGAACATATATGCATGGAAGGGATGAAATTCAGCCGGGAACTTTTAATTCGGGTTTGAAAAGGAGATAATTATATTTTTTGCATCTGTTCTTTGCACCTGTAGGCATGATATAATATATAGTACAGCATATCCAAAGCCATAAATAAATAAATAAATAATAAGTTTGTTTTTTTAAAAAAAAGGCCTGAAAAGAAAAATGGCAATATAAGTGCCGGCAGAAAGAGAGCAAGGTTGTATCCACCCACATTCTGCAACGTCAATGCGTCTTCAAAGGTGAGAACATACTGCTCAAAAACCATCAACTACGCCCCCACCAAACTGCAACGAATTCTCCTCAACAGCATCTATCTCGAACCCCACTAAATCATCTACCTCTTCCAGTCATAATTCCATCCCTCCTTACTTGGTCCCTCCGTCTGCATTCTACCATACTCAATCGGTATCTGATCCGTGAAGACACCTCTCTTGTTCATGGAGATGCGGAACAGCTTGCCGCCATCCCCTGCACCTGTCCGTAGCTCCTCGCACGCATCTCGCATGCTGTTCCATTGCCGTTCTAGCTCGAGCTGGCGCGCCTCCCGTTTCTTGGCGCAGTAGAGTTGCCAGGCGCGGTGGATGGTCCAGTGGCGCAGGTAGCGGTTGCGAGAGAAACGGAGGGGGCGTGGCGTCAAAGGGTGATAGAGGAAGTAGCGGATTAGGGCTGGAGTGGGAAGATAAATTAGTTTTAAGTCGCACTTGTAGGGTTTTTAGGGATGGGGGAGCGACGGAAGAAGGCAAGGAAGCCCTGAAAGTAGAATAGAAAGGGAAGCGTGAAAACGGAAGATTTTATCCGGAAAAAATAATATATATAGCAATTGGTGAACTTGGACCATCCCTCTCACCCATCTCCCAATATAATGAATAATCGTAGTTACTTACTAACGCGCTTATCAATAACTTTCTTCCCTTTCCTCGCAGATAGTACAGGGCCGGCAGAAAATGACCGTGTAAAAACCGAAGTCTGCAGTCCACCGCATACCCGGTTTGACAGCGAAGCTTGGAGGAGTGATGACGACGAAGAGCTCAATGGGGACGTAAGATGTGCTGATGGACGGGCAATGGGAATCTTGAAGACGTTCGCGAGCGACGCGAGGACGGGAGATAGTTGTTGTCTCATCGTGATTCAGGTGTGATGGGTGTGGAAGCGCTTTCTCCGTTCGCTTTCTTGAGGTTGCGAAATCTTTTTATTTTTTCGGTCCAATTATTATGCCCGGATGATTTGTTCCCGTTTAGACGTAAAGAGCAAATTGAATAGCCCTGGTATTGTTTGGCAAAAACTCCGCTCCCACGATTAACTTTGCTGGTTTTGGGCAGCGCGCGAAAGTACACCGGACGACGGTGGATGTTCTAATGTCGATGGATAAGTCGAAGGAAATTTAGGTCCCGCTGGACGAAAAGGATGAAAGATGCTGATTGGGTGGATTAGCCGTTAGACGCCGTACCTGGAACGGGGGTTGTAAAGCTAAAAATTACGAGACACGCCCTAACATCACATAACAACCGGATGAATAAGAGCAAGTCGTACAAACTAATAGAATTTATGGTTTTTTTATGCTCATACAAAGCGTAATCAGGAGTGTCATTGGGGGGGGTGATCTAGTTAACTATACAGGGCCAAAAAAAAAACCCTAGAGCATCGACTATGCGAACTAGACCTCATGCAGAAACCATCCCAGCGACAGAACCAGGCTACAAGCAATTCGCCTCCTACAAAAAGCCATTGCAATGCTCCATTGCATGTATCGTGATGAAAAGAACGTGTAGATGGAAAAACGTAGGGAAAAGCTTATGCTACAATGCGTAATCTCATCCTAGTAGAGAACGTTTGAAAACCGAAAATATATATCCCGAGGTTTAACATTCGTCAATTACAAATAAAGGCGCGCTATGAGTAGGCAAGTAGGTATGTATTTATATCATACGCCGCATGATCAATAACGATGCGTAAAGCAAGTATTATTGTGACCCCCTCGGCCGCACAACCTGCTTCTTCGTCCGGTCATAATTTAGCACTTTCCGTTTCCGGTGCGTTTTGGCCAACTTCCATCGACAATATAATACCAGCGCATCTTTCAAAAGTACAAAGAGGCAGCCTCCCACAACGCTCCGTCCCCATCTACTTTGTAGCAAGCCATATCTGCTCCTCTCCAGTATAGGTGACGATGACCCTGCAACTGATGGCGCCGTCGTCCACGCTTTTGGTAATGCCATTTTCAACACCCCACCCATCGACGCAGAGATGACGGGGAATAGCAGCGCACCTAAAACAGTATCGGCAATGTTGCTGGTGTCATGAATGATTCCCTCTTGTCGCCGACCAAGTATTTGGTTGCCTTGGTCACCGCCTCCTGCTTCCTCGTTTTGAGCAGCTGCGCCGTTGTCGCCATTTACCTGGACCTCCTCGCCACCAGCTCCCGGTAACGCTGGCATATTCTCAATCTCATCATTTCTTCCACCACCAAGCCCGACTTGTAGCTCTAAATCAATCTCCATGAGGATATCACCATTCCCCACGTCGGGTATACCTCCTTCGTCGCCACCGTGTCCGTCAGCCCCAGTTTCCCCCGAGCGCGGCTGCACCTCTGCAATCCACTTCTTCTCCAGTTTCCCAAATAATCTCTCGTAAATCATACTATAAAAGCTTTTCACATACGGTAGCGCAGCAAAGGTCATCGCAGCGCTGGGCGGCCAGAAATCCATCTCCAACTCCTGGCTGCCGGACTGGTGTGTGGCGAAGAAAAGAACAGGTATAGCCGGCAGCAGACCCTCCGCATACTTCGTTCTCGAAAGTATAAGCACGACGGGTATGAGCGGTAATCCAAAATTCAACCGCGGATTCCATGCCGACTCGCTCCGGCTTTGGAATATCCGCTGCGCATCCTCTGACCCAAAAATAAAGTATACAGAATACACCCCGTGCGCGCAGCATCCAGCCCACACAGTCCCGGCCAATGTAAAAACCATCCCGGGTAACACAAGGCGGCCCGCCAGCCGCTCAACAGAGCGCACCAAGTCGACGACAAAGCTTCGCGGGCGCGAGATGACGATTTCGGACTTGCATTGCGGACAGAGCATTTTGGTGGGACGGCCATTTCGTTTTCGTGAGTTTGGGTTCTCGAGGTCGGCGAGCCAGTCGAGGAGACAGGCTTCGTGGGCTGTCAGGGCGCAGGGACATGGCGATCGCCACTCTGTGTTCAGCGGGGTATCTTCGGTCTCGTCGGTGTAGCAGATCCAGCACTTGCGCGGCTCGGAGTCTGTGGCGCCGGTCTCGGTTGGAGGGTTTTGCTGTATTGCGTCGGATGAGATGTTGGTGGCAGAGTCTTGGGTTTGTTGACTTGGCTGTTCTTGTTGTTGTGGTCGTGATGATGATGGTGTATCAGGCGGGAGTTGCCTACTCTCACCTTCTCGAACACCGGAAGTACGCGAAACGGTGGGGAAAAAGACGTCTGGGTGGTCGATGGAAGGGGTTGTAGGGACGGAGGTAACTGTCTCAGATTGAGGCGGTTCTGCGCTACTAGATGATGAAGTGGGGTTGTTAGATACTTGCTGGGAGGCTGATGGCCGCTGCCTTCCCGCAGATGACTGTTGGGGCAAAGATGCCATCGTGTATATGTGATATCGCAAGATGTATTGGTCTGCTTGGGTTTGCGGTACACAATTTCACGTCTTCATCTCATTTCGGCGATCTGAGTATTACCATAAAGTGAAGTGAAATGAAGAGAAGAAATTTAAAGGGACGGAGCTATCCGAAAGGTTTGGTGATGATTGAAGCTGCAAGTTACTAGTTCAGACGTCAGAGGCAAAGAGCAGCCACGTGACCCGGACCGGTTTCCAGAGTTCCTCAATTTTCCCTCGGTTGCTTCTTGGGTGGAGGAGGGGTTTTGAATAAATGTTTACTCCGTACTGATATGGAGAATCAAAGAACACTTTGAATCAAAACTCTTGGAAATAACTACCCTTGAATAATTAAATGTAATGATGTGTGCAGCTCCCCATCACAAAAAAGAGAACAGGTGCAGGTAGGTCAACAGATCGATGGGTCCGAAAGGATGGGACAAGATGTCCCAAGAACAAGCCGAGAAGCATGTCCGAGTTGCCTGTTTTCAAATCCTTCCAAGCAGTGCGTAACCACCTATACTTGCTTGCGTTTTAAGATATATAATTGCGCTACCGCCGCGCGATGCCAACTTTTGTTTTGTATTTTGTTTGAACATCCTCCATTCCATAACGCCCATGGATATCAAAAACGGACAATTGAGGAAACAAAAAAAGGGAATTGAAAATAGGAGAAGGAAATCCGTCAAGAAAATAAGAGCTAAATGCGTGAAAAAAAAAAAAAAAAAAAATAATAAATAAAAATAAAAAAAAAAAATAAAAATAAAGAAAGAAAAAGAAAAAAAGAAAACAAATATAATTACGTCAAGATGCACTCCACCCCGTGGCATGTGCTGGCGGCCAGGTAAATCGCGAAGCTCAAGAGAACTGGTAAATTTAATATCCAGATCTCTTCTTCATGAGGGCTCTTCGCTCCTTCTCCTTGGCTATAATTTCAATTGAGTTAGTCATTATTCCTAATATCAATCACGCACCGAATTGAAGACGTAACAAGTGTGTAGGGCTTGGGCTACATACCTTCATCATACACCAAAAACTCATGCAGTCCTTTACCTGTCGGCACCATTGGCAGAACAGGAACTTTCTTATCGGTAACCACCTCGAGCAAGGCCGGGCCCTCGCTCTCGATAAGCCATTTCAAGCTCGACTCCACCTCGCTGGGTTTCGAGCACAATTTGGCTTGTACACCCATGGCTTCTGATACCTTGACGAAATCTGGATTCAGCTGGTGAGTATGGGCGAAGCGGTCCTCATAGAAAAGACTCTGCCATTGCGTTACCATGCCCTGCTCTTCATTGTTGAGAACGATGACCTTAACACCAATGTTGAACTGCGCGGCGGTAGTCAACTCGGTAATAGTCATGTTGAAGGATGCATCGCCATCAATGTCGATCACAAGCGCGTCCGGGCGGGCAACCTTGGCACCAATGGCGGACGGTAGGCCATATCCCATAGTGCCCAGCCCACCAGATGTGATCATGGTCCGCGGATATCGCCATCTGAAGTGTTGAGCAGTCCACATCTGATGCTGACCAACGCCTGTAGTGATAATAGTACGGTCTTTTATGTCCGCGGTCAATTCGTTAAGTTTCTCAATGAGTGCTTGAGGTTTAATGAGGCCCTCCGGGGTTTGCTTTTCGTATAGGGAAAGAGGGAATCTCATCTTCCAGTCATTAATCTGAGCGAACCATTCGGGTCGGCTTTTGATAGCGTCGATCTGTGGAATCAAAAGGGCGAGGTTGTCTGCGCAATCACCTTCAACGGGTATCGTTGCTTCGACGACCTTGTTGATATTTTTGGGCACCATCTCAAAGTGAATAATACCACCCCGGCCTTCCGAGGCGGCAGCCTTGGCTTGGGGAGCGAATTTGGAAATGTTTAATGTAACACGGTCGTCAAATCTGGCGCCCATGGCAATAATCAAATCTGCCTCTTGCATAGCCATATTGGCGTAGGCTGAGCCATGCATTCCCAGCATGTGGAGAGATTTCGGATCCAACTCGTCAAAGCCGCCTAGACCCTGCAGAGTGGTGGTGACGGGAATGTTTGCCTTGTCTGCGAGCTGCTTGAGCAACTTCGGGCCCTCTGGGCGCGCAAGGAGACCCTGGCCAACGTATAGAACAGGTTTCTTGGCAATGTTAATCAATTTAGCTGCGCGCCGGATGTTCGCTTCCAGGTAGCGTGCATTAAGTTCACGTGCCGCAAGGGTTGCTGCACTTGGCTGAGTTGGGAGTGTGCTGCTCATGGGGATAGCCTTCTGCAGGATGCTAGCTGTCACATCTTTAGGAAGATCAACCAAAACAGGCCCTGGTCTGCCGCTGGTGGCAATTTCAAAGGCCTCTTTGATACGTCTAGGGAGCTCAGCGACCGATTTTACCATGACATTCCATTTCGTGCAAGCTCTTGAGATGCCAATTACGTCGGCTTCCTGGAAGGCATCCGTTCCAATGGCGGTTGTCGCAACCTGGCCACAAAAGACCACCATGGGGGTTCCGTCGGACATAGCATCCTGTATCGGTGTAATAACGTTGGTTGCGCCGGGTCCTGAGGTGACAAGCACCACGCCTGGTTTTCCACATGCCCGAGCATAGCCTTCGGCCATATGTCCAGCACCCTGTTCATGTCGTGGAAGTACAAAATCGAGGTGTTTAGAGTTGTAGATCGCATCAAAGACTGGCAAGATAGCACCACCAGGGTACCCAACTGCATAATTGTGGTTGCGGTTAGTTGTATAACGGAAAGGTTTTACTGAAATATGCCAATTGATATTGCTTTTCTCCTTTTTGTTCTGGGATTACTCACATATATGCTTCACTCCTTGTCTTAGCATCATCTCATGAAAAATCTCTCCTCCACTCATTCCGATAAATCTGCAAGAAACGGTGAGCGAGATATCAAAGCAACAGGCAGACCGTCCGATCGAGTAAAAACATACGAGTCATCCAGCGCTGGTAGCTTCTTGTTTTGGAGGGGTGAGATATCATTCTGAGGGGTATATTGATTAAAGGCAGGGCTGGGATATGGTCGTGCTTGTCTGTTTCTCATGCAACAGATTAGCTTATACCCAAAATATATTGCACGATGGTATACATTTGAGTTTCTGAAGAATTAAGAAATCAAATTTTACACCTAATATGAAGACAAGGAATGAAAATAGGGAAATTAACGGGAACAACGTACGGAGATGGAGCAGAGACAGTGCTCTGGCCTCGTTTTGATACGCCTCTTGCGGAAGATGTCTGACTCAAGCGGTTTTGGGAGGAGAGAGAAGCGGTAGGCGCAGAGGACGAGGGTCTCGAACAGTTTCTCAAAGACGCATTTTGGGAATGGAGCGCACACAAGGCGCGCCTTGATGGCCTTATCGACATCATCTTTGCGAGCGGCGAGAATTGCCAGGGCCAAACAAGAAAGACGATGAAGAATTTGATTTGGAACAGAATCCAAATCTCAGAGAGGGCTAGTGGAAGGAATTGAAGGAGGAGGGGGGATGATGGAAGTGGAAGAAAGCTCTCTCGGAGCGATTAGATTATTTATTCGCATGTCTTCAAATTGTTTGGCCGCTACCAGTCACCGCCCGCCAACTGAGGAAGCAGCTGTGTGCTTTTCGGCGCGAGAATCGGGGGCAATTGGGGCACGTGACGCCGATGCTCGGACCAATACACGTCCTGCCATTGGCTGGGTTGGTTGACTCAGCGCCCCTTTGCCTGCGCCAAGACGCCAAACCAGCGAGGATATACGCTGAGTCATCAAAAAGGATGCTAGACCTGTTCGGGACACTAGAGTCAACCTGATACCCGCCAGCTTCCAAGGTTGGTGACTCATACTGTGCGTACAGCCAGAACCCCGGCTACAGGCTACATATATACACCACCGCGGACAAGGAAAGGGCTTGGCCTTTGTTCCCGGTTGTGCGGGATCCAGCTTCGTTCCTCGGGCCGCCTTAACTGCGGGCACTTATTTAGCAGCAGCCGTGTTAGTGGCTGGGAGGTCCCAAAAGCTTGATCTTGCCCACCAATCTGGGGTCAACCTAAATAATGAAATAATGTTCTGAAAAAGACGGACGTCCCTGATTCACAGAAATTTTAATAATATTGGCGTGGAATAATTGTATTTCGGAGGGTAAAAAGAGAAAATCCAAAAAAACCCAAAATAAATCGAAACTGCGGATGAGGTTGTCTTGTCATGTATGTACAGTGTACGAGCGGGGAACTGACTCAAACAGTGTTATATTCAGGTTGTCGCTGGGAATAGAGTGTAAAGAGAGAGTGTAAAGAAGAAAGTGTGAAATTAACTTATAGAGAAAACATTCTGGGCTCATATGAGCAGGGTGAACAAAATATAAATCATCATAACATCATTAATCATCAAATAGTAAAGACCCAAACCCCGCCCAAGCAGCATGCCCTATAGCACTTACTTTGAATCAGAGATATTGCCCTGGACGAACCGGCTTAGAGATGCGACCTTCTGGCTCAGCTCATTGATACTGCCGCCAACCGTAACATCGATGAGCGATAACTCTGTCCCCGCCTCTTTCGCTAGCCACGTCCGGAATTCAATCGCAATCAGGGAATCAACTCCATTCGAACGGGTCGATTTGCCCGGGTCGATTTGGTCACTAGAGACGTTTAGAAGCACCGACAGCTTGTTCAGTATGCCGTTCAGCGCTATTTCAGCTGCCTCCTCTCTGCTCCTAGCGGCTCCGAGTAGAGCGTCGACACAGTAGGTATCCGTCTCTTCAGACCCTTGCTGCTGGGAACCACTGGTCTTCTGCAACAAGGTGAATAAGGGGTAGTTGAAACATTCGGGAGGGGGCACTCCACGCTCTTGAGAAGACTTCTTCGTCGCCAGGCCGAAGAGTACCTGGCAAGTGCTCTGGGTCTTTTCGTGTCGTGGGTCGACTAGATATTCCACGACTGCATGGACCTCGTCTTCCCGAATTGGTATCATGGCCTTTGTGGCATTTCGAGCATAGTTTTGGTTTTCGGCAACGAAACCAACGGATAGCACGCCGCCGATGTCGAAACTTGCGGCTCGCAGTCCGTTTGCCACGCGATGTTTGGCAAGCGCGTCCTGATATGTGTTACCTGCGGCATAGTTTGCCTGGCTGCGGCCTCCCATAACTCCAGCCAGCGAGGAGAGCATGACGAAGAAGTCAAGGTCTTTGGGCAAGACATCGTGGAGATTTTGTGAGCCTTGAGCTTTGGGTTTGATTGTCGCCGTCCAATCCGCATACGTCAGGTTTTCAAAGAGTGAATCCTGCACCCTGTTAGTTCCCTTGTCCTCATAAAAACGCTTATTTTCTGCGGATTGGATTTCTTAGTTTCAAAATGAAGGAAATATGGATTACTCACCCTCAAGACCATCGAACCCTGAATACATCCTTTAATTGGAGGAAGTGTCTGCTGGCACTCTTCAACAACTGCTTGTAGCCGAGATGCGTCAGACACGTCGCAGGTGAAGATTCGAATTTCGCATCCTTTCCCTTCCAACTCGGCAACCATCTCTTGGACTGGTTGCGTGATTTTTCCTGAACGTGACAGGAATACCAAATGCCTTGCGCCACGGCTCACCATCCACCGTGCCAGACTCCTTCCAAGTCCTCCAAGACCTCCAGCGAGTACATAAGACGCATTGGCCTCAAATGTGTACGGGATATTGACCTCGGGGATAACGGGAACAATATCCTTTTCGTTAGGTGCGAACACTATTTTACCAATGTTCTTGCCGGACTGTAACATGCGAAGACCATCTTCAAGTTCAGAGTAGCCCAGGGTCGTTAGTGGATGGGCTCCCTTGATCTTATTCTCTTCCCACAGGCGTATGGTCATATTGAGAAGCTCTCCCACAATTTTTGGTCTGGACTCAGCGAGAGTAAGTAAATCTACTCCAGTAAATGAGATATTTTGAAGGAAGGGAGTCATGTCTAGTTTGCCGCCAGCCTGCAGGTCTTTCTTCCCAATCTCGATAAAACGACCAAATGGCGCAACGCATTCAAAGGACTTCCGCAGAGCTTCTTGGGACAATGAGTTGAGAACCAAATCAACGCCGGAATTTTTAGTCATTCTCATAATCCCCTGAACAAAGCTGGTGTCTCGGCTTGAGAATATGTGATCCTCAAGGATGCCATACTCCTTCTTGAGGAATTCCATCTTTTCAACGCTTGAGACAGTTGCAAAGATCTCAGCTCCAATTTCTTGGGCGTACTGAATGGCGGCTTGCCCAACGCCACCGGCGGCAGAGTGAATGAGAATCTTTTCACCAGCAACTAGTCTGCCGACATTTGTCAAGCTGTAGATGACAGTAGCGTAGATAACTGGGAGCCCTGCAGCAAATTCGAAACTCATATTGTTCGGTATTCTGATAGCTAGCGATTCGTTGACCCGGCCGTGGCTGTGGAAAGTCCCCTTCTTGGGCGAGTCGGTGAGATAGACTACACGATCGCCGGCCTGCAAATGCCTGACACCTGGCCCAACCCTGGTCACGACCCCAGCCGCTTCTCTCCCGACGACATCTCCCACCCCCTCACCCATAATACTTAGAAGGTCCACGAAATTGAGCCCGACAGCACAAATATCAACCTCAATGTCTGAATCTCCTAGCGGCAAAGCGGAAGCAGCGTCAGTCACCCATTGCAGCTTGTTGAGTACTCCTCGTGTGCTGTTCTGGAGCTTAACTGGACGTCCGGTGTTCTTCCACGGAACCAATTCTGGACTGAGTGTTGAGAATTGCGAACGCAAGAAACTGGTTGCCGAGGGATGATCAAGGATGTGGTTAATGTAAATCAACCCATCCCGCAGAAGGTACTCAGCGTTCTGGTGTTTCATCTGCCCACTGGTGAATTGATAACGGAATATCTTCGATACTAAATCGATGGTTGATCTAGTGGGAGAAGAACTGGAAGTACCAAGTGCCAGGGTAACAAAATTTGGGCTCTCCGCATCGCGTTCCCATCGAAGCGTGCGAACCATGCCGGTGCTCATGTTGAACGCCGGCTGTGCGGCCGGATCACCTGTTATCCACAACAATCTTTTGCATGTTGAAAAGTATTGCTGGAGATTCTTGAAGTCCTCCTCGGAAATGTCAAGCAAAACGGGAGTTTCAAGTTCTAAAAGAGAGATGCAGATAACGTTCGCTCTATCCTTTCCAATGAATTCATGTAGTTGCATGACAGTACAGTTTGTAACCCCAGCATTTTGCGCAAGTTCGGCTTGTAATTTGTGAATGAAATCGTGCTCAACTCTAGAGGCAGGGGCAAGGATCACGACATCGGTTGCGGTACGGCCACTGTCTGGGGAATCTGGGACAGCGGATGAAATCATTGTGCTGAGCTTTACAAACTCAGGATATCGCGAATTGGGAATTTCAATTTCAACCCCCGAGAACCCCCTCTGACGAAGAAGAGCGTCCCATTCCGGAAGCGTGATGAGAGGGCACCACTCGCGATTAGGTTCATTAGACAGCCACCAGCCAGATAGAAGACCGAATATAAGTGACGGCCAGACAATATCTGGTCTGACCACTTCATGGACCACAAGCTTGCCACCAGGCTTTAACAAACGTTGAGTATTTTCGAGAGACTTTCCTAAGTCCGGTGTAGCATGCAGGACGTTGTGCGCGATGATCATGTCGTATTTTTTGGCACTGAAGCCTTGGGTTGTTGGGTCACGTTCGATATCCAACTTCTCAAATGTAAGAAGGTCTACCCATTCGCTTAGATTCTCTTTTGCTTTAGAAAAGAAGCTAGGTGAAATATCTGTGAAGGTGTACTGGGCGACTGTATTGGTGCTATCCGTGCTCTCATTTCCGGACCGAGGGGCGAGAATACCTAAAAGAAGCCGAGCAAAGCTTCCGGTTCCGGCACCTATTTCGAGGATCTCAAGATCGCTGTAGTTGTCGCCGAGGAGAGATAAATACGCATCCACGTTCTCCGTGGCGTCGCCTTCATGCAAAACCTCCTCATAATAAGAGGTCATGATGTCGTCTTGGCCAAACATGAGATACAGCGGATCAACTTCGTCCCGCATGATTGCTGGAATCTGCAAACCTAGTCGGACCATAAGTTCTCCATCCTTGTTAAGTTTTTCGACTTCCTGGTAAAGCTCCTGTTTGAGACTTGGGTCCCCAGAATACTTTTTGCATAACTCAAGCGGGGCATGTACCACTGAATTTGCTGCCGCATTGTCTGCAATCAGATGCATCCATTCGTAATACTTTCGCAAATGACTTGTCGGCGGCTTGACGGGGGTACCTTTCAGAGCTTCAAGGGCATCGGTAATCAGCAGCGCAGATGCAAGCTGAAGCTTTTCGAATAAGTTTTGCTGCTCCTCGTACGTCGCCGACGGTTCGACCGACAATGCCTGGTGAAATTCTGGTGATTCCAACATATCGATATCAAGCGTCCAGTCCATTGCGTAGCCGTGTTGTTGTGTGCCGCTAAGCGAAGCATCCTCATCCGATAAGGGAGTGAAGCGAACTCCTGAGAGGGAGACCCGTGGCTGATCGTCCGCTCCATCCGAACATTTGATGTCAAAACTGTAGGAATCGTATGCCTCCGATGAGGCTTGTCCGTGACATCGGAAATTAACACCTGCCTGAGCATTGTTGTCTGCGGAAATCCAAGATTCTTTGATGAAAGTCGGTACCATCGGCCGTTTCAAAACAGTCTGCCGCCCATGGTCACAGATCGCGACAAGTCCAGAAACAAACATGCTGTCCAATGTGACAGGGTGAATGACGTGAGAGTCAAGATAACCCTTTGGCATTGCGGATGCCAATTCCGGAGTGGTCGCGGTGCCCATTATGACTCCCGGTTGTTGGCTGTTGGCGGTGATATTGGATAGGTTCTTAAAAAGGGGACCATATTTCAGGCCGACCGTCTCGAAATTGTCAAAGAGCTTTCCAATATCAAGGGGCCTCTGGCAACTCTGTGCACCCTGTTCAATTTCATCTTTCCAAGCCTGGGTAGCTGCTTCGCTCTCACGGCCATTGTCGATAGGGTCTGGAGAGGTCTTGTGCTCGACGGAAAAATATCCAGAACAATGTTCGATCCAATCGTCGTGAGCTGCGATATATGAGCATACCTGGAACCATTTCCAAACGGTAGACTCCCAATGGTTTGATTCGTTCACGGGGTGAATGGACAAGGACACTTCCACGCCCTCTCTTGTATCGGGAACAACAAGGGCGGACTTGATGGACACGTTTTTTAGTCTTATTCCAGTTAGTTTGACTGCATCACCTGTGACTTGCCTTACCGCCTCAGTCACCATGGTCAAATATGCAGATGCGGGAAGGACACAACGCCCAGTGACCTAGAATGACGAAATTAGCATTGTAAACCATGCATATATCGCCGGTGGACTGAGTGTATGTACCATGTGCTCCTTTAGCCAAGGATTTTCGTAAGTTCTGAGGAAATGCCGCCATTTACGATTCTGCCGGTTCCAGTCCTGGACGGGCGCACCGAAGAGTTGATGCCGTGGAAATTCTCGGTAACGTATCTTTTTGCTTAGTCTACTCTCGTAGTAGCCTCTCTCGTCATGGTTGAAGGAGTAGGGAGGCAGCCAGACAAGGATCTGCGGGGTCCGCATATTTCCCTCTTGTCCTGCGAAGCCATGATTGACTTCATAGATATTGACTGGGGCTGCCTTGCCGTTTAGGCTCCCAACAGCATCCATCATTGTACGGAGAGTAGAGTCTTGACGATTAAGCAGCGACATATATGAAATTGGAGGCGCGGAGGCAGTGGCAGCGATTGTCTGCTTAATCGCGCTCTGCAATGCGGAGTGAGGGCCCACTTCAATGATTTCGTCTATCCAGGTTTTGTCGAATTGGTCGGACTCGAGATCGCTGTCATCGGGATGGAAGATCATAGAACGCAAGCCATCCGTGAACCGGACAGGTGAAACCATATTGTCGGCCCAATACTGAGTGGTAAGTTCAACATCTTTGACCCTCTTTCCTGAAATTGTGGAGAACATCTGGATATCATGATTAGAATCGAAAAGCTGTCCAGCAGGGGGCGAGCCCATCAGTTCCAGATAGTCTTCAGCAAGTTTCTGCATATGGGAGGAATGGTAGGCATTTTGGACTTTCAGTTTTCGAGCGAAAATATCTTCTGCATCAAGTAACTCCTTTAGTGCGTCGATCATCACTTCGTCGCCCGAGACGGTATTGTTTCTTGGACTATTGTAACACGCAACCACTAACTCTCCTTTGTGAGCTGTATGTACTTTGTCCAAATATTCCTGCAGATTTTCCTGACTTAAGCCAACAGCAATCATAGATCCCTTGACACCTTGTTCCTTTGCAGAGACAAACCCGCGGTAGTAGGCGGCTCCCCATGCGGACTCCCGAGATATTTTACCAGCGCAATACGCAGCAGCAATTTCGCCCGAGGAGTGGCCAACAACGCGAGCAGGATATATGTTCCAGGAAGCTAGAAGTTCCACAATAGCAACTTGGATAGAGGTTGATGCAGGGTGGGCAATTGCAGGATTATGAATTTTAGAGGTCTCCTGTTCGCGAAGAAGTTCGTCTGATGTAAAAATTAGTATAATAAATTTAAGATTATGTATGGTAGGAACAAAATACTTACCTATTAGCGACCATGGGCTTCCAACCGCCTTCATGTATTGCGTCGCATCTTCCAAGCTTTTTCGAAATACTGGGTATATCATGAATTGCTTCCCCATTCTACAGTACTGGGCACCCTGGCCAGTGAAGACGAACCCGATTCTAGGCGGACGATCCGTGTTCGCGGGTTTGGGTCGAGCTTTAACAGTGGATAAACTTTCTTCAAGCTCTGGAATCGAGTCTGCGACGACATGGCTTTTCCATCGGAAATCTGATCTCCTTTGGGACAGCGTGTATGCTAGGTCACTGAGAAACTCCGCTGCATCATTCGATAGCAATGAAGTTTTGGTTGCAAGGTAATTCCTCAAATCCGTCGCAGTTCTCTTTACACCTTCCTTGTCGAATGCGGACAAGATAAACAGTCGGGGAGCTTTTGTCTCACCACTAGACAAGGAGTTCGGAACTTCGTGTGAGCCGTTCACAGTCTCCCCATTCGTGTCATTAACAGCCTCTCCATTGATCCCATTCACGGTCTCATTTTTCGGCCCAATCGTATTCTCTCCATTAATCTCACTCACGGGCTCCCCATTAGTCCGATCCACAGATTCTCCATTGATCCCATTCATGGTCTCATTATTTGTTCCGACCGTATTCTCTCCATTGGTCTCATTCGCAGGCTCCCCGTTGGTCCCATTCACAGCGTTACCATTGACTCCATTCAGCATTTTACCATTGCTTCCATTCTCATTCTCCCCATTCGTGCCATTGATAGTATCTCCATGAGTTAGCTCCCTATTTCCGTTGGTAAGTTCTTGCAGTTCCCCGTAAAGCTTGTTCAGGGAGGTAAGAGTTTGGTTGATTTCAAGCTTAGTTGGCACCTGTATGCGAGTCCTGTGGATTCCGTTCAAGCCTTGCTCCTGCAAGAAATGGTATGCATCATCCAAAATACAGTGTGCATTAGTTCCACCGAATCCAAAAGAGTTCACGGATATGCGACGCGCTCCTGCTTTGGGCCAAGGTATACATTCTGTAGGAAACTCAAGATTCCACTCATCCTTAGGGATATTCGGATTGACTTTCTCGAAATTGGCATTTGGAGTGATGATGCCAGCTTCCAGAATCATAACCGACTTGATGACACCCGCAATGCCCGCACCGCCTTCAAGATGTCCAATACTTGCCTTCAAAGCGCCAACATAGAGCGGCTCTTTGCGGTGTTCCGAACCAAATGCGCTAGTAATAGCTCTAGTCTCGATGGGGTCTCCCACCGGCGTGCCAGTTCCGTGTGCTTCGACGAACATTGTGTCCCTGGGATCTAATTTCGCGTTGCTATATAGATGGCGAATAAGAGCTTCCTGTGCCTGAGCGCTTGGAAGGGAAATACCCGGTGTACGCCCGTCCTGGTTTACGAGGGTTCCGCGAATGACTGCTCGTATCGTATTTCCATCTCTGAGGGCATCCGATAGTCTCTTGACAATGACAGTTCCTACCCCTTCTCCTCGAGCATACCCTTCAGCTCTGTGATCGAAAGTGAAACATTTACCTGATGCGCCAAGGACACCAGAATGGCTAAATGCGATAATGTCTCCAACGTGGCTAATGACACTTCCACCAGTCACAACAGCCTGGAGAAGATTCTTAGCACAACTCAAAAAGAAGTGTGGACAAGCGAAGAGATTGAGGGGAGTACCATTTCACTGTCGCCAGATTTCAAGCTCTGGGCAGCCAAGTGAAGGGAAACAAGACCGCTGGAGCATGCGGTATCAATTGTAACGCTAGGTCCGTGAAAGTCATAAAACCAGCTGACCCGGTTTGAAATGATGGACTGCTCTGAACCAGTTGACTTGTGCTTTAAAGACGTTTCAATATCCATATTTAGAAGATTCCTGTGGTCATGGTTGAACCCAGCGGCAAAAACAGCAGTCTTGGAGGATATTGCCTGATCCAGAGGAATTCCAGCTGTTGAGTTCAACGGCAAGTCAGAATTTTTTTTATTAACATTAAAGATGCATCTGATGGGTCTATCGTCGTCTTACCATTCTCAAGAGCGTGGTACACATTTTCCATCACAAGTCGTTGCTGAGGATCCATCGTCAGGACTTCTGTTTGGCTGATTCGGAAGAATCCAGCATCAAAACCCAAAGGGTTCTCCGACAAGAAGTGGCCACCCTTGACATGAAACTGCAGAGAACAGTTAGCAGCATGACACCAACGTTTGCATGACAAGACTTTTTTATTTTTGGTTTTATTTTAAAATAGGAGACGAACTGTTCCGCCATGATCAAGATCAGGGTGATAATATGCGTCCGCATTGAATCGGTCTTTTGGGATCGGAGTGGTTGATTGACGTCCTCTGAGTAAAAATTCCCAAAACTTCTCAGGAGTACTCGCTTCCTGCGCGTAGCGTGCTGAAAGCCCGACGATGGCCAATGGGGTCATATTATTATGATCACCCATGACGGACATATAACGCTCTAAAAATAGAAAGGTGAGGCTGAACGGTCGTTCAGTGTTCGGGACGGATGCTTTCTGCTGGAAACTCGATGCTCGTAGATCCCGTGTCTCGTCAACAATAGTGGGGAATTCGCGCCCCTATCCGCGGATAGCTAACGGTCATGATATAAAAAGGGTCGTCCCGTCCTGAGAGGGTCACCTCCGTCCTATATATTTACAACATCTGAGCCTAGCAGCAGTCTGACTCTAGCTTGTCTCCGTTCTTCCCAACCCCTACCCCTACCCTACCCCTCCCCTCCCCCCTCCCCATATCCTCGTTAGATGGCCATGCATAAGCCTTGACGTTGAAATATCATTTTCAAAAGTCAATCAATTCTGGCCACGTATTGATAATTGCTCATTTCTAGTGGGTTTTGAGCGATCGCTGGGGACTTGGCCAGTGGCCACTTGAACGGATGCGGGGCAAGGACAGAGACCAAGCACTCACCGAGCGGAAAACGATCTAAATGGGGGTGTCTCCTGAGCATATGACAAAGGAAGACCCCGAACCTGCAGCTGGATCGGGGAATGCTTCGTCGGGGTGTCAATGTTGGAGCCACGTCACTTTCACAAGGGGCTTTATCATCATAAAGCTGTGTTTTGGATTGACTAATTCTGCTAACGACGACGTAGACTAAGCGGGGACTTGAGGGACAGAATTGCCGCGAAGCTTATAACTGCGGAGCTCTAAGCAAGCTTGCGGGAGACGCGGCATGAAGCAAGGGAGCCGGCCCGAAAGTAACGCTGCAGGAGCTGTTCAGGAGGGAGGAAATTCCTGAGTATCTGATCAACAGCGCCAGAGATACCTCAGTAACAATACGCACGGGGTAGCAGGATAATGGATGTAGCGTAAGGATTGTTCCTCAGCCGGTTTTCGACTCACGATGAGATCTCGGGACAAACGGGAACAATGTCCTTTTGGAGTAACCTCAGTCATTCCCCTCATCAATGCAAGAGAAACGACCCTTTTAGCTCATGCGCTACCGGTTCCAGTCAGAATAATCCGTACTTTTCGATAAGACATTTGTGTGAATGCGTTTTCTGAGTTCGAGTCGCCTCAGGGAAGTTGCATCCCTGAGATAGCTGCATGCAATAATATGCTCCATGGACAAGGGCGCGATGGTTTTTTATCCACACGCAGGATGCAGTAGTGCGCATGTCGTTTAGGGTGTCAAATCGGCCAATGGCGGGCGCACCCTGGTCTCCGCGCTGCGACCGATAGCGTTAAAATTTGGACATGGCCGGTGGTCGCATTTGTACCCACATGGGCCAACCTTCGTTGCATCCTTCTCTGATGTCTTGTTACAACTTACAACTTACAACTTACAAGCGGAGCACTAGAGCTGTAGCCTGTGGGAAGTCGTTGTTGAGCCGACCTGGGTTATGATTCTTCCCACTTCAAGAATCAACAGTCCAACAAGCGTCAAACTACAAAGTATATTGTCCGGATTAACCTTTCAGCGTAGTTTTGTTTGATTGAACATGGGTTCTTTGGTTCCAATAATCCATCCAACCCAACCTTTGGTCTGGAATGCTTCCGGTTGGATTTTCTTGCGAGACGACGTCGGCTTCGGGCTTTACCAATTAACTATTAATCATTTATGAAACGGGTAAATGGATCTCTCAGGTTCTGTCTCGCATTATTCTCCCAGGTGAATTGTATTATTCGAAATTCGAAGAATAATAATAAGAACACCAGATTCGTTCCCGCCATCCTTATAACGGTCATTGGTCTTCGCATAAACTCTGGATCTAACGTAGAACTATAGATTATTAGGTAGTCCTAGTATGTACCGGCGAGGGCGGCTTTATGGGAGTGGTCAACGTGCATTGTTAGGCCAACAGACTGACCTTTGATAGCTGAACGACCTTCCTAGAATGTCTCGTTAGAGTGCGCACGGGGGGCGTGTGTGTGTGTGTGTCCGTGACTTTTGAGAGGGTCCTGTTTGTAGCCGAGGATGTCATGGTTGCCAGTGGAGAGAGCATTGAGGATCCACTTGGGGCGCGGACTGCGGCGGACATACAAGGGTAAACGTTATTTCTCAAATAATTCCAGTACAAGTATTTGCAGGCCCCAGGGAGACAGAGTTGTTCCACACAAACTAGGAGTCCATGACGGATCATCCGAGATTGGCACGGAGGAAGGGGGAAGAGGGGACGGGAGCAACCACAAGAAGAAGAAGCAGAAGACCTAAAATCCAGTACCGTGAATTGCCATATTCTTGTTCTGCAAGAGAACCGTCCCCATGGCATCCGTTCGGGGCGTTTCCAGGCTCCGGGTAGCGTGGAGCGGCTTCACACCAATGAGGCCGGGCCTAATCTGGTCCGTGTTCGAGGCTCAAGGCCCAACATTACGGGCCAACCTTTTCGCTTTCTGCTTCTTCTCCATACTCTGCGCTAAAGCTGCTGTCCGTTGGCGATGTTTGCCTGTCCCAGTTCTACAGCGTATACTCCGTACGCTGCGAGAAGTGCCCAGAATAATAATCAGTTGGACCCGACGCTTGGATAATGTATCATTTCAAACCTTGCTGCCAAGCAGCGGCCGGAGCCAGCGTGCTGCCGATTCGTGCGCGGGTCCCCTCGTGTTGGCTTGACTCCTCTCCAAGCTAAGAGAGTTTACTAGCGGTCTCCGACTCGTAGCCACCAGCGCGGAACGGTGTGAAGGGGGGCCCTGCTTCCCTCCAGCACAATTATTATACTGGAATCCAGGGATCTCACAATTGCCACGGCTATTGTTTTCCATCACGCCGGGATTCGCTGATCTCTCCCCAAAATTACTGCCCCCCGAGCCCACCAACAGTCTTGAGAACAATATTAAAGTTGATCACTTTTCTGCCACTTGCAGTGCTTTTTTCCCTCTCTGGAGGCTGAGTTTGTCCGGGGGGTGACGCCGGGGGGTTCAGTCTCCTCCAAAATATCTCGAATCCCAATGCCAGACCGCCTCCTTTGTGCTGCCTGCTTCTCGAAAGGGAAACAATGAGCCACAATGTTTATGTCACGTGCAGAAGCCGTCACTGGTCCCATCTCGCACTTTCTTTGTCTTCGCACACGGGCGAGCAGTCCCAGTCCCCACCTCGGCATCCGTACCCAACGTCGAGGAGCCGGCAGAAGTGCGTGGCAATTTTATTCCGGCCTCCTATTCCCTACTAGCAGTAGCCAGTTCAAATTGCGTGCCTGTAATGTCTCCTGCGAGGAGCATGGGGAAACCGCTCCCTTGGTATCAACCACTCTCCCGGGAAAACACAAGCAAAACCGCTTCTGCACAACAAACTTGAAACCCATGATTATTATATCTTGATATAGTTTATTAATAGTTGACTGACACTATCTAATCCATCTGGCCTTGAAATTTGCATCCATGGACGAGGATGAAACATTTTCCCTCACTTCGAGCATCCGCAATTACGAGTTAGTTGCCTCTCTACCTTCCCGTTAGCCACTGGTCGTTTCCATATACGCAGCTGAACCTCTTAATACTCATGATTTCTACAGATATTTCGGCCATCGAAGATACCATGCTTACCATGCAGGTGAATATTTTATGCCAAACGACGAGGAAGAACAGGAACGCTTGGATTTGATGCACCACCTGTTCCTCCTCAGTTATGATGGCGAGCTCTATCGTGCCCCCATCCCAAAGACTGTTGGGCGCACCCTCGACATCGGATGTGGTACCGGAATAGTGAGTAGATGATGTTGCCTTTATCTTCCTCTATCAACGTCTGGATTTGTGTAGTAGCTAATTCTTTTGCGACTGGGGAATTAGTGGGCGATAGATTTTGCTGATGCGCACCCCACAGCCAAAGTCATCGGATCTGATCTCTCAGCGATACAACCCGGCTATATCCCGGAAAATCTGCAGTTCGAAGTCGATGATGCCGAGGAAGATTGGCAGTACACCCAACCGTTCGAGTTTATTCATGTTCGGGGAATGGGCGGAGCGATAGCAAATTGGCCGCGGTTGTTAAAGCAGGCATTTGATAACCTGGCACCGGGAGGCTGGATAGAGCTCGCTGAATTCGATGCATGGGCTTCGACTGACGACAACAGCCTTCCCGAATCATCTGCTTATAATCAGTTCCAGACTCTCTTGGGAGAAGCGTCTGAATTATTCGGCAAGCCGGTCAATGTGGCCTCCAAGTTTAAGGATTTTGTACGAGAAGCTGGCTTCACGAACATTGGAGAGGACAACCGGAAAATACCTTTATCGCCTTGGTCATCAGACAGGAAGATGAAACGGCTCGGGAATTATATGCAGATGGCCATGTCGGAGTCTCTGGAGCCATATGCCCTGGCTCTCTTTACGAAGGTGCTGAACTGGGACAACATCATGATACAGGCCCTGCTTGCCGGGGCAAGAAACGATCTGAAAAATATGGATTACCATATATACACCACTGTGTAAGAGGCAATCTTTAATAACATTAGACACAACAAATATTCAAAAAGCTAACCGTCAGCTGCAGCCACCGTGTATTTGCGCAAAAGCCGCTCTCTTGACCATCTCAGGGCAGAAATAAATGAAAATGATCAATGATCACACCTTAAAAATCCAAGATAAAACCTTTCGAATTTCTGTTCAATATATTCAGCCCCGCCGCGTTCTTTTTTATTTATTATCTATCCTCTCTAGCTTTACGATTATTTATTTATTTTGTTTTTCGTCTCGATTTTGGAGGGGCGGGTCCTACGCTGCTTGGGTGTTTTTCCTGGACATTGGCACGGCGCGGTACATGGTTCCATTTTTATTTCGCCAAAATTTCGACCTTGCTATTGTTCCTTTCGACTTTATCATTGTTCATTGTTGCAGTTGCAGCCGCACCGCCTATTGTTATCTGCCATGATATCACCACCCAAATTATTATTATTTTTTTTTTTTTTTCGGAAAGACAATTTTCGGGAAACTTTTCTCGGGCCTTTTCTGATGTGTTCTTTCTTCCTCCTTTTCTTTGTCTTTCTTTTTTTTTTTCTCTGGTTTTTTCCATTTTCCAGATTTTTGGATTAAATTCTATTTCAGCCAGATTGTACTACCCTACCCATACGCAAATCCAAAAACAAGCGTCGGTCGTCGCTCGCTTCTTCTGCACACTTTGGGCAAGCCGTGGCCCGCGATGTCGATCACGTGCTTGTCTTCTTTTAGGAAGGTGTGACCTCACGATGCAACCTTCAATGCCCATTTAGCGCTGGTGGTCTGTCCATGGATCAATTCCGTCATCTTACCATATACGCGAGTCAGATAGTTAGAACAAATCGATCTAACTCTTTGGTATTTCGGCCATTTACTGATTTAGTATTGCCAGTTGTCTTTTAACGTTTTTAGCTATAGTTAAGAAAAGCACCCACCAGGGTGTGCTCGAGTTGCACGTGGTGGATCTTGAAGCTGCCCCGCTCGACAACTGCGCCGAATGTCGCAATGAATCCTCCCGATGAGCTTGTCCCGCAAACAGAATCTATCGCAGACGTTTACTCGACCGACCCAGCTGGCGGAGTCAGCATATCTTCCGACCAGAAACTCCGCTGGAGCAATTTCATTGCCCAATTCAAGAGCCTCTACGGTGCGTCACCGGACTTCGTCGCGCGGAGCCCTGGCAGAGTCAACATCATTGGCGAGCATATCGACTACTCCCTCTACGATGTCTTACCAACCGCCGTCAGTGTCGATGTCTTGATTGCTGTCAAGATTCACCCGGCAGAGACAACGCAGGAATCTTGGGCGAAAGTGGCCAACACCAACGATACCAAGTTCCCTCCGGGTCAATTCTCTATCCCTAGGGATAGAGATCTGGAAATAGACAGCGCCAAACATGAGTGGATAAACTATTTCAAAGCTGGGCTGCGGGTGGCATTGAAACTCTTAAGAGAGAAGAATCAAGATGGGGACTTTGCTCCCGTTAGTTTTGAGGTGATGGTGGATGGCAATGTACCCCCTGGCGGAGGAATATCTAGCAGCGCGGCATTCGTCTGTTCAAGTGCACTGGCCGGAGTAAAGGCAAATGGTTACGATATCTCGAAGCAGGAGCTGCAGGATATAGCTATTGTTTCAGAGCGTGCCGTTGGAGTATATTCTGGAGGGTAAGTTTGTCGCGCATCAAACCAGGTAGCTCATATCTGACCATAATCGCAGAATGGACCAAGCGGCATCCATATTTTCCCGCCGCGGCTATCTCCTCTACGTCCGCTTCTTCCCCTCCTTCCATATCCAACACGTCCCCATCCCCAAAGCGGAGCCAGAAATAACATTCCTCATGGCTCAGAGCTTTGTCACATCCAACAAAGCCGAAACAGCACCTCGACACTACAACTTGCGTGTCGCAGAATGTACTCTAGCCACGGTCGTTCTTGCCAGGATGCACAACCTCGCCCTCCCTAAAGATTCCAGCTCACTAGGCTACAGCCTGCGTAGCTTCCACGAGGAACTCATGCGCAAGGAAGGCCGTCTTCAAGACCCGCTGGAATACCAACTCGACTCCGTCATCATGGCAGTCACAGATTTGCTGACCAAGGAAGAAGGCTATACGCGCGAGGATGTCGCTGCTTTGTTAGGCATATCTGTTCCCGACCTCGAGAAGCAATTCCTCTCTATGTTCCCCGTGCAAGCGGAACGCTTTCTCCTGCGTCAACGTGCGCTACACTGCTTTAAAGAAGCAAGACGTGTCCTGGACTTCAAATCATGCCTCACTCGCTCTCAGCACCAGGGCCATCTGGATGAGCATAATGTGAAGTACCTAGGCCAGTTGCTGAACGAGTCAATGGCATCTTGCCGATACCTGTACGATTGCACTTGCCCCGAGGTGGATGATATTTGTGAAATTGCGCTTCGGGCTGGTGCTCTAGGAAGCCGGGTGACAGGCGCCGGTTGGGGTGGATGTACAGTGCATATGGTCCCGCAGGATAAGGTTGCCGACGTGACGGAGGCATTAAAGAAGGAGTACTATTATAAGAAGTTTCCGGATATCACTCCGGAGAAGTTGGAAGTGGCTATGGTTATTAGCAAACCTTCCAACGGCACTTTTTTGTAAGTGTTCTTGTCCCCTTGGCTTTTATTTGAATAGTCTGCTAATGCCCTCTTTTTCTTTCCTGGAATTAGGATTTCTGGGGCCGCAATCTCGGAGAGTGTATAGAAATATTTTGCTTCTACATGCGAGGAGCTGGCAATGAGTCTTTAAATACTGAAACCTCTTTAAATTAAATGATTCGATGTGTGCTATTGACTGGGCTTAGACGCTGTGTGGTCACGGAAGTCATCGAAGACAACATTTTAGCCGATGACTTGCTTATGGAAAGTATTATATCATGGTTCACGACGGTTTCGAGCGAGACCTGGGCTGATATATTTGGTCTACATCTTCTGCAGACGGTACAAGCCAATATATATCACGGGTGGTAGCTATCATCTATATAACTAATACATATAATATATTGAGCAGATAATTGTATCGGATGTGATACGGCTGCAGCTAATGTACCAAGGCCGTTCGTAGAGCGGATGGTTATCGACAATTGAGTCGGCAAGGGTCTTGAGTGTCGACATAAGTAGTGGCCACCAAATCGTCCCTAATTAGTAATCGTGTGTCTTATGTCAAGCCGTAGGTAGTGACAGGAAGCAGAAAACTTGACCTCGCTAATCTTGGAGGATAACGTTGTTGTGTTGTAATCTAACTACGCGAGTTACACTAAATGGATAGGTTGGGGTGGCACGTGACTAGGGTAGGTGTAGTAATCACCAACACCCCCCCTTGCTACACCGTGGCCTATAATAAGCCGCCACCCGGGGCCTCCCTCATCCTCAAATCTTTCAAAAATGCAATAATAATTAATTACATGAATCAGACCCTGATTTCCTCATTAGGAA
Source organism: Blastomyces gilchristii SLH14081 (assembly GCF_000003855.2). Lineage (NCBI taxonomy): Eukaryota > Fungi > Ascomycota > Eurotiomycetes > Onygenales > Ajellomycetaceae > Blastomyces > Blastomyces gilchristii. The sequence goes on from NW_003101664.1 coordinate 340,827, forward strand.
AGGCGTCCGTACGGCAATAACTGTAAAAATCAAGAAATACATGCAAAATTCATTGATTCACTGTATTATTATTATCATTCAATCATTCCTTTCTGATCTCTTTCAAACCAATCCTTTTGACAAAATCTTCAAACACAGGCTTCACCAGTGGCTTGGTGAGCTCATCAGCTATGTTTGCTATAGAATCAACATGTTTCATCATGATTTCCCCTTTTTCAATCAAATCACAGAGAATATGATATCTGATCTCAATGTGACACAATCTTCATGTTAAGAATTCTCTCTTTGCTAGATCAATTGCTCTCTTATTGTCAACTCATAGATGTAAGCATATTTTCACTTTTCCATCATTCATCAACTCAGCATCATATAACATATCATTCAATCAGATTATCTCACAAGCTGTCTCACTAGCTGCAATATATTCAGCTTCTGTGATTGATTTGATAATAGATGTCTGTCTCTGCAACTGCTATGAGATCAGTGACTCATTAATCAATATAACATAGTCAGTAGTTGATTTGTATTGAGAATCTGCCCCTGCTCAGTTCAAATCACAGTATGTCACAGAACTCAGACTCACATCATTAATCTTCTTTCTGTATAATATGCTATGGTTTTTTGTCTTCTTGACATAATATAGAACATGCTTCAACACTGTCCAACATGCCTTGTGCAGATGTGAGTTAAAACATGAGAGATAGTTAATCATGAATGCCAGATCTGGCCAGCTGCTTGAGATCAAATACTGTAATGATCTCAATTCTTAACAATATCTTGTAGCTGTAAAGTCATCATTCAATTCATCATTCTCATCAGGTGAAAACTTCAGTTGTATACTCATCATCATTGAGGTCTCTGCAGGATTCACCTTATTTATACTGAAATCTTCAAGAATCTTCTCAATATAACAGCTCTGTGTAATCACTAGATCATTATTTCTCTAGCATTTAATCTTCATTTCAAGATATGACTTGATCTCTTTAACATTCTTTGTCTCAAATCTCTTTATAATCTCTCTCAATACTCAGTCTAATTACTGTTCTTGAGATTCTGTCATCTGATAATCATTAACATGCAATATCAGATAGATCTTGTAAACAGAGTGATATAGAAATTCATCATTATAAGATGATATCTTGAATCTCAATGTGATGAGATATTCTGTTGCTAGAAAATACCATACTCTTACAGCTTGCTTCATTTCATATAGACTCTGACAGAGTAGTTTCATCAAGCTCTCTCTGTTATACTTTACATCTGTGAGCAGTTGTATATAGATCATCTCATTCTGTGATAGTATGTCATTTAAAAACACAGATACATAGTCAATTAATTTGATCTTTCATGCTTTGACAGTCAATATAGTAAATAGACTGCATGATGTAGACTCTGATATCACTGCAGTATATAATCTTATATAATAAATATTCTACTGTTGTAAGAACTCTCTAATTACTCAGCAAGCTCTAAAGCAGATGATTTCTCTCTTATTATTGAATTTTCAATTATATACTTATTTATCTGTAAGAATATTCATTTTCAGAGTCTTCTTAACAATAATATATATCTTCTTCTATTCAAATATCTTAATCTTCTTTTTCATTGTCTTATGTCAATAGTTTCAGTCTGAGCTTCTCTTGACTTTTATTAGAGTAGTTAATCAATCTGTCAGAATACTTAGAATAGAATCATTCTCATTAATAAGATCTTCAGACTCTTTATTCATGATAAGCTGTGTCTTATTATCTAGAAGATAGATTGAATCAATTACATTCTTTAAGTTCTCATTGATAATTATCTTTAAAACATCTGACTTTTTCTTCACTAATCTTCTTAGAAGGCAGTGTTATTATCTCTCTCTAGCATTCAGAATATTCAATTCATTAGACAATTCATTGAATTCTCTTACTGTATTTACAGATGTGTTTACACTCATGTCAAGAGCTTCATCAAATATGATATCTCATGCAATCTCAAGACAATGTGCAACAGAATCTCACACATGATATTAATGTAATTCTTGATATTTAATCAGCTGTCATTTCTTACTGTCAGTTCTATTCATAAGCTTATTTAACACTTTCAAATCCTTCTTGTAGACCTTGCACTCTCATCTTCATATTCAATGAACAGAAGATTGCACTTCAGTTCATGCTTTAAAAGATATAAGTGATGTTTCTTTCTTACATTTAAATATCTTTATTGATGTTGAAAATGTGTTGATCATCATGATTGCAGCTTGTATTACTTCATCTCAAAGTTCTCTTTCTAATTCACTATTAAATAGTAGGCTTCATGTCTTTTCTATAACTATTCAATTCACATGTTTCACTGAGTCATTTGATTGTGATATATCAGATGTAGTCATTTCATACATTATTTCTTTACTCTGACAGTAGGTCTTAAGTTCTTGACTTTTGAACTCTTCTTCATCATCTCAGTGTAGAGTTTCAACTTGATATTATGTAGTTATCTTAATATCTGTGATGAAATTTATTAATCTTGCAGTAGATTCTCTCTTTTTCATCATAAGAATTGTTCATCTATAACAGATTGTATCATTCATTATACTCAATCAGTAGCTTGCACTCTCTCTAGTGAAAGTGTCATTTCTGTTAAAAAGTGTTTTTTCACTCTCTGTCAGATCAATGAAGAATCTCATTATCAGCTTAACAGCTTATGTTATAGATGTGAAGATTGAATATGTCATTTTTATCTGAACACAGACTTTATAGAATGATAAAGCTCATTGATTAATAATTCTCATCTCTAGATGTGAATCTGTCATCATTTTTACAATATTCATGAAATTCAGATGTTCTAGCTTTTAATGTCATTGCATTATTATAAGTTCTATAATCTTTGTGTCATTTCTTTCAGATAGTGTTAATATTGTATCATCTTTCATCTGTAATATGTTCACAGGTTTAAAATCATCATTGAGTATAGCAAACTGAATCAAGTCTCTGTATATAACTAGCCTTTTCATCTCATAGATATTATTCTCATTTAATCTTGCTATAAATGAGAACATGCAGTCAGAAGACATAATCAACATAGCATGATTATTCTCATATATTAACTGCTTATAGGTATAACCCTGATGTATAAGCTTACTCATACTCATGAGATTCACTTCTAACTTCAGAATATAGCAGATATTATTTAACAGTATATTCATTTCTTTCACTGAAATCTTCATATCTTCTATAGCTGCAGCAGAGACTATTATTCTGTCTATCATTTTCAACATCACTTTCATCTTCTGAGACTTTGCTATGATAAGATCTCTGTGAGATGTGACATGAGTGTCTGATTCAGAGTCTAGAATTCAGGTATCTTTTCCTGTCTAGTCACTCACATAGGTCTTTTCTTTGATACAAAATACTTACTTCATGACATTGTGAACAGGAGCAGCACCTGTATTCTCTGCATTCTTGTCTTTATTCTTATTTCTATTGATGTTAAAATTTGAATTCAAAGAACATTTCTCAGAGTATTTCTTTCAACAGTTAGTCTGAATATGATTAATCTTTTAACAATGATAGCAGGTCTTTGCATCATTACCTCTACATTCAGGTTTGAATTCAGTGTCCTTGTCTTTCTTATTCTTGTCTTGAGCGTTATTCATGAGATTTTTCATGGATTCAGTACTACTATTTTCCACAGTAGAAAGATGTAGAAGTATGTCATAGTATAACTCTATAAAGTCTTCTTCTAAAGATCTTGAATTGTTCTTATCAATCTGATTCATTCTATTCTTTATGAAGAATGCTCAACCTCTATTGACTTCTATCAGTAATCTATCAAAAAATATGACATCTTCAATCTTATATCTCAGACAGATATAATCAGTTCTGATAATAATTAATCATTCAATAAAAGCTCTGTCAGATTCTTTACTTTTAAAGATCATTTCAATAAGCTCTTTAAACAAATGAGTTCTGTGTACAGCAGGTCTCTCAGAAAAGTTATTCTCTATAATAGTTCATAGAGTATAAGCTGATAATTTGAACTTCTTAAGTATAGTGAAATAAGTCTTGATCTGCAGAGCAATTACAGATCATATATAATTGTATAATCAAAGATTGTGTTCTTTTCAGAAACATTGCATGTTCATGATAACATTCTTATCAAGATTATTATCTTTAAGAATATCATTGATTTCAGACTGTTCTACAGTCAAAAAGATTTCCTCTCTTCACATTGAGTAGTTAATGAATTCAGTGAGAATAATTGATCTTTTGATAAGTCTTACTTAGCTTCTGAATTCTTCAAGAACTTTTATTATAATAGATGTCTTCTCTTTCTGTTAAAGATATTCTGTCAGATCTGCTCTCATCTCATCATCTGCAGAGTCACTTCTACTAGTCTTCATCTACTCAACCTTATGCTGAAGTCTTGTAATTTCAAGCCTCATACAAGTCTTCTCACTTACTGAGCTATTATCATTTCAGTCACTTGAGTCTCTCACATTGTCTGACATCTCACTGATACCTTCAACTAGGTCTTTGTATACATTGAACTTATCAGACTGTTCTTCTGTAATAATTTCATTTAGCTCAAACATCTCTGAAGCTGTCTTCTGATTTGTTATTAATGTTGACAGTGATCTGTGATCTTGTGTTTACTACTCTGATGTTTTCTCATTTCTTCATCTTGAAGATATATATTCTTTTATTAAGTCAGACATTCTTCTGAATCTTAGATTAATTATGAGTTTAATCACTTAATAAATCATCTAAGCATGCTTGTAACAACGCGTGAAGATGTCAATTACATGTTATTTTACAGCTTTTCATTGCATGTGAAGAGCTTCATAATCTCTTGAAGAATAATATTATTATGTTGTAATCTAACTACGCGAGTTACACTAAATAAATAGATTGAGATGGCATATGACTAGAGTAGGTGTAGTAATCACCAACAGCTAAGTGCGTCACTTGACCTTGTTACATAATCATGACCTCAACCTCGCACAATACAGTAATAATCAGTTGATAATTAACTTTCAATCTTTCAATTCACTTATTTATTCATTCATTCAGCTCATCAATCAATTAAAAAGTATGTATAACTGATTCATAATCAATTAAATAAATAGATAAATTCATATAGAATATAAAGAGATATTTTACAGAATTTTAAAATATATTAAGATAAAAATATTTAATAATTGATTTTAAATTGATTTTAAATTAATTTTGAATTGATTTTGAATTAATTATTAATTAATTATAGTAATAAAAATAAATTCAATCTATATATTTAAGTAATTAATAATTGATTGAAAATCAATTAATAATCAATTCAGTGTAAATTATATAAATACTTACTTTATTATTAAATTCAAGAATAATTTCAGTATTAAATTAATTTTAAATTGATTTTAAATTGATTTTAAATTGATTATAGAATTGATTATTAATTAATTATAGTAATAAAAATAAATTCAATCTATATATTTAAGTAATTAACAATTGATTGAAAATCAATTAATAATCAATTCAGTGTAAATTATATAAATACTTACTTTATTATTAAATTCAAGAATAATTTCAGTATTAAATTAATTTTAAATTGATTTTAAATTGATTTTGAATTGATTGTAGAATTGATGATAAATAATTGAGTGGTTTCAAATTACAAGAAAAGATGTATTGAGTGAGGTCAGGTAGTGGCACGGGCCACATTTGCGAGGTCAGCTTACATAACGAGGTCAAGTGGCGCACTTAGCGAGGTCAAGTTTTCTGTATACACACAATCCGCAACGTCAACAATATAATAGTAGCAAGCAGCTGGAAGCCGAGTGGAGAAACCGAAAATAATAGGTAGCTTATTACAAGCATAGAAGTCAGGAACTTTAAATAACGGCTAACATATAACTTCAGAGAACGAACCAGCTTTATAAACATTCTGTACATCGAACACTTGTCTGCCAGAGGAAGATATAGTTCTCAGATCAGACCAGCGTAGATATTCTACGTGACCATGGGAGTGTTTTCCACGAAATCTCTGAAAAAAAGAAAGGTGACAGTGATCCAAACAGGCGGTAAGCGCACCGCCTCTCAAACGGTCGCGGTCGAGCAAGAGGCTCCAGGAGATCGCGCCCTACCTAACTGCTTTCAGTTAGACTCGCCCTTCGAGTTCGCTTCAGCCACGCCCCAAGGCGGCCTGTTGGCTCCTTCTTTTGGTTAGACTCGCCCCAAGAGTCGTGGCTGAAGCGAATCAGGTGATTTTTCCAACTTCATATATGAATTTTAGCGTCAAGATAGAAACCTCGTTTCGAAGCGTAACTCGGACATTAATGGCAGCTGTCTTTGCACCAGGTGAAGCCATGGTTATAGACCTTTACTCCTTTGACTTAGCACCGACGTGAAGAGGAGGAACAGACGCAAGAATCCGGTATTTCACAGTTGACCACGCTACCATGGACTCAACATTAATCTCCTACTGTGTTTCAAACGAATACCTCACCTTCGCAATCGCTGTAACAACTTGTGGTGTGGAGTGAGGCATAGCGCCGAGTTTTGGCAAAGCACGGCCGTGACGAGGATGACCTAAGCGGTCTATCGATCAGGCGGATGCCACAAAGTGGTGGTTATAAGGATCTTAGGGCATAGGGCATGGTCAGGTGACCCACACAAGCCTCGCCACCTCATATCCACCCGCTCACCTCTAGCTTAGATAGCTTCTTCTTCTTCTTCTTCTTCTTCAAGATTCAGTTCTAATATAATCTAGTATACTGCTGCTATTCACTCTGGTAAAGTTAATCTTCATCCTGTAATATTACTGAATCTTCTCATCTCACTATCAGTTATAAATCTGCAGCATTTTTTTTTTCTACACCTTCATATGCAGTGTTCTGCAGCAAAAAATAACACTCAGTTAAATCACATAAATTCAAGCTCTTACAGATCAAGTCAATGAACTAATTACTCAGAACTGTTAAATAGCTGATATTAATACATAACTTATCTGATGTTGAAAATACTGAAAGTTATCACTTATATAAAAGATATACTCTCAGTCTTAATTCACTATCAACTCATGACTATTATTACTAAGATGAAATTGTATAAATTAAACATCTTTAATAAGACTAGTAATATCTGTTTCTAGCTACTGAATATAAATAATAACATTTATAAATATCTCATTATTAATGAAGTCTTTAAAATCTCTTTCAGTATTAGCTATCTTAGCTCTAAGATTTATTAATATATTCAGTGAATGTAAATAGAATATAATATGTATATTATATCTAGAATATTCTGAAAATATAACTCTGTAATAATTACTGAAAGATTAATATAACTCTTACTACAGAGCTATAAATAAACTTTCTTTATATACAATACAATTAATATACTGTAGACTTTATTACTGATTTTAAGATTATTATAGCAGACTTAAAATGAAATAATTCTACACTATATATTATATTTCATATTAAGTTAATAACATCAATTCTTTATCAGATTAATTAAGCTTACTTTAATACTTAGTCAGTATTCTTCACTGAATGAAAGAAGATATTTATAATAATAGTTACATTTTCATATTATATCAACTCATTTCACAGAACTGTTAAGTTAAATTTAATTTTATATAAAATAATACAATCTCTAATATCACTGTTAACAGAGATTGTTTCAGATTATCATGCAGTAGTAACAAGAATTCAGACATTATAAATAATAAATACTAAAAACATCAATATAAAGATGTCTGTATCTAATGTGAATAAATAAGACACTGAATAGCAGAATGCTATACTTGTCTAATATCAGTCTCTATACACTCATCTGTAGAGATCTGTAACTGTCAGAGTATCTCTATATCTGTGATTATCAATAATCACTTATACACAGTCTTCTCAGATTGTACTGTTACATGCTCTTCATTCTTCTCTTCAAAATTAAAAAACAAATCAGTATATTACTAGAGACAGTTATATATACTAATAAGTCTTAAGTCAATCTCTTCACTCAGCAGATCAATGAATACATCTTATTTATAAAGATTATTTACTATGATATATCAATTCTCAATACTATCTCAGCTTTTAATAATATAATACATCTTATATATCATATCTTTAACACTCTTTCTAATATAAAATACCTCAGCTGTGTCACTCTTTCAGCCTTAGTTAACTCTGATACAGAGTTAAATATTATAATCTCAAAAGTAGCAGAAGTATTAAATACTGTTAAAATATTAGTAGTAGAGATTTCTCTGAAGAATCTACAGCACTGCTTATATTAAATAACTTTCTTTATCTATAAACTTACTCTGCTGAACTCTGATAAACAGCTGATCACACACTACTTCTGCTCTATATTAATGATCTTATCTCTTATTCTAGACATGCTCTGACTATATAACATGAATTCTGATATTTATTAAGACACAGATCAGATATTCAACAGGTTTCAGATACATTAATAAGATATAGAAGATATTCTATTATAAGAATTTCTCAGAGAGAAAATGATTCTTATTATAGTCTGATTATAATTCTCTGAACTAATATAATCAGTATCAGACACTCTGTCACCTTAGTTAGAGAATTTTCAGAATATTTTTTATCTACTTACAGCAAACTCTCTTCTTCTCTGTTTAGATACAGATATGAAGATAACTTTGATAAATAATAAGACTCTTAAGAAGAGTTCACTATATAATATGAGTAAGAAGAAACTACAGCTTCTGAAGAAGTATATTGATAAGAATTTGAAATGAGAATTCATTCAGTCTAGTAAAAGCTCTCATGCATTCTCAGTATTATTTACTCTCAAGAAGAACAGCTCTAAAAGATTTTATATTAACTACAGAAATCTAAATACAATCACAGTTAAAAATTAATATATAATATCTCTAATTTCAGAGCTTCTGAAAATATTTAACAGAATTCACTGAGTTACAAAGCTAGACCTGATTCATGCCTTTCATCTACTACAAATCACAGAGAGTTACAAACATCTCACAGCTTTTAAAACATGTTATAAAAATTATGAATATCTGATTATTCTCTTCAGTCTCTGCAACTTTCTCAGTCACTTTCAACAGTATATTCAGATAGTTCTTCTTTCATACATAGATAAATTTACTGTGATCTATATAAATGATGTTATTATATATATAAAAGATGATAGTTCAGAGACTTATTAATAATATATCTGAAAGATGCTTTAGAAATTCAGACAGGTCTGACTAATATACAATCTCTTTAAATACTGCTTTCTACAGAAAGAAATTGACTTTATAAGCTATATAATCAGCTATCACAGCATAAGAATGAACTCAAAGTATATAGAAGCTATAGTATCATGACTTATTTCTAGATCTATTTAAAATATCTGTGAATTTCTGAGATTCTGTAACTTCTATTATTACTTTATACACTGCTATAGCAAAGTTACTCTATTAATGATAAATCTGCTGAAAGTTAATAAGATCTTTTAATAAATAAACACTGAAGACTTCAGTTTTCAGCTGCTGAAAGATAAATTTATCAAGATCTCTCTTCTTATCTTCTACTCTAATGAACTAGAAATCATAATCTTCTATAATGTCAGTGACTATATTATAAGTGAAATTCTTATACAGAAAGAAGTAGAATGAATATCTATACTCAGTTACATTCTATAGCAGAAAAATGATAAATGCAGAATATAATTACAGTATATATAATTAGAAAATACTGACTATTATAGAGTTAATCAGACATTGAAGTCACTTTATACAGAGTAATTATTATGAAACAGTTATTTACAGTGATTATAATAATCTTCTTTTCTTTTTAATAATTAAAATACTCAGCTGTTATCAGACTCACTGAGCATAGTATCTGAGTGAGCTAGATATTATCATTAAGTATAAGAAAGGTTATAAAAACTCAGCAGATATCTCTAGTTAGTATTCAGACTACAGATTAAAGTTAGAGAAGCTGATAGAGTTTAATAACAATTTTCATCACTTTCTGAACAGATTGTAAGATTATCTTTATTAAGTCAGAATAGCTGCTATGTTAATAGCTGCAGATATTCAGAATGACTTCACTCTCAGCTTACTTCTAGATATTATACATCAGCATCTCTTAGAGAATCTTGAATCTCTTATTTCTCTTACTGATTATAATTATCTAGAGAATTAAGCTATTGAGAATGAACTGCTTTTCTATCAGAATTATATTATAGTCTCTGAATATCTTCTTACAAAGTAACTTCTTCTAGAACACTTTTATAATACTTTTACTATCAGTCACTCTAGTTTCTGTTGAATATACAGTCTAATTCAATACTGATTCTATTGATCTCATATACACTAAGAAATCAATGAATATTGTAAGAGATGTGAGATATACAAGTGTATAAAATCTATATCATATCATATATACAGTGAGCTAATATCAGTTTCTATTTCAAATGTTAACTAATATACAGTTATACTTAACTTCATTATTAATCTTTCTAAATTACTCTATACAGTAACAGAAGTCATCTTTGATATTATTCTAGTTATTGTCTATAAACAGTCAAAGAGATTATACTATATATCTACAGTTATTAATATTACTTCAGAGATACTTGCTTATCTTTTTATTAATAATATAGTTCATCTATATAGCATGTCTGCTATTCTCATCTCAGATAGAGATCATCTATTTATCTCAGAATTTTAACAAACTCTCTTACAAACTCTGAGTACAGATCACAGACTTTCAACAGTATATTATTTATAGACTGATGAATAAATAGAAAGACAGAACTGAGAGTTAGAAATCTATATTCATCTTTATATAGACTATCTTCAAATTAACTGAGTGAATCTTCTAGCTCTTGCAGAGTTTGTATACAGTAATTCAGTTTATTCAGTACTAGATATTACACTCTTTTTCATAAATCTAGAATATTATTCATTACTGCTGACTATATCTGACTTTTCAGTCTCAGAACTGAATCACTCAGATACTGAATATCATATAATACTAATCAGAGAAGCTTAAGAAGAGACTTACTCTTATCTACTATATACTCAAGATCTCATAACTCACTATATCTGTGACAATTCTCAAGAATTCAAAGAAGAAGATCTAGTCTTTCTCAATAATAAAAATATAAAAATAAGATATTTTAATAAGAAGTTGAATTATAAGTTTCTAGAATTCTTCACAGTATAAAAATGTATTGACACTCAAGTCTACAAGTTATTACTATTCTTATCATACTATATATATAATATTTTCCATGTCTCTCTTCTAGAATCTTATAGAGTCACAGAAATCAATAATAATTATATACTCTCAGAGATTATTCACTCAGAGATAGATAATACAGATAAAGACTATAATATTAATGAGATTCTAGATATGAAACTTATAAGAGAAAACAAAGTCAAGTTTCTTATATATTAACTTGAAAAAGAATCTCAGTTTAATAAGTGAATGAACTCTTCTTATCTCATTAATACTTAATCATATATAGAGATCTTCTATAAGTACTACTCACACTGACTGCAGTCTTCTTTACTTAGTAATATCATTCTCAGTATATTAACTGAAATAATTAGTCAAGTAGACATACTTTCTTCATTTCAAGTTTAATATTATAGATTATAATAATATCAATATAGTGATCTAATACAATAATCAGCACTGAACCTAGGACAGAGCTCATCTCACTAGTATATAATTCTAATATATAGTAGAGCTGAGAGTCTCTGCTACTGTAATCTCTAGAGCAGAGCATGTTCTGCTAGAAACTCTGAGACAGAGCTGATTCTGTCAGCTATGACTAGAACAGAGCTTGTTCTGCTAGTAATAAATTCTCACCAGCTATAACTAGAGCAGGGCTTGTTCTGCTAGCAATGAATCACAAATATTAATGTATCATCATATATATGTATGTATTTTTAACCACAGAAGGAAGGACCCGCAGCGGAGGTGAGAAGGCAGAATATAAGAATCTTAGAGCATAGAACATGATCAGGTGACTCACACAAGCCTCGCCATCTCATATCCACCCGCTCACCTCTAGCTTAGATAGCTTCTTCTTCTTCTTCTTCTTCTTCAAGATTCAGTTCCAATATGATCTAGTATACTGCTGCTATCCACCCTGGTAAAGTTAATCTTCATCCCGTAACAGTGGTGTCATTGCATATTACTCCTTTTGGTATAGCGTCGATCATTTCTTGGCATACTATAGCCATGGCTTCACCTGGTGCAAAGAGCTCTGCTTTCAGTTAGACCCGCCCTTCGAGATGACCGTCTGTGGGGATTCAGACTATGCCTGGTGACATGGCTGGTGTGAGGAAAATGATTGGAAGAATTGCCAAGAGATTGGGCCGAAGGGTGAAAATGAAAACCAAATCATAAAAGCTGTGTGACTGAAGATATTGTCAGGCAGGGATTTTAACTAGCTGGTCCGACCAGCATTAGTACATGAGTCATCACAATCAGGACTGGACCCAAGCAAACCAAACTTGCCAAACCTACACAAAGAAAAAGCTCAGGAGAATCCAATCAGAAGGAGAATTCAATCAGAGGCAGCCACACTATAGATCAATAGCTCACATAAATTTGTTGCTGTAACTAAGATACATATGTCCTTTCATTCTCATATTTTTTTCTTTATCTCCTATTTCACTAACACTATCGCAGCCAACAAAATTTTCATAATGAATAAAGCAACCCATGTTATCAACCCAGATGATGAAGTGTTAATAATATTGCGCAATGCAAATGACTCTTTTGCAGTTTGGGATGAAATGCCTTCCTTCTCTCTTCCTGAATCTAATCACGGCCGCCACAGCAATAGTGATACTGAAGCTCGGAATGAGCATGTGGATAGCTCATGCTTAACTCAAAAAGAGAAAAGAAAGAGAAAAAAAACGAGAAAACAAAAGGCAAATAAAGGGAAGTTTGGCAATCTCGGTGCTCCCAGTTCAACTCTCCAAAAAAATTTTAACAGCACTTCACAGCCTATTGAAGAACCACCTGTTGAAGAACCACCTGTTGAAGAACCACCTGTTGAAGAACCACCTGTTGAAGAACCACCTGTTGAAGAACCACCTGTTGAAGAACCACCTGTTGAAGAACCACCTGTTGAAGAACCACCTGTTGAAGTACCATCTGTTGAAGAATCTATGAAGAACATGTCCCTTATTATCCAATCAGATGAAACATCGAATCATCTCTTTCTTGATGCATCAAATGTAGAGAACGAGAACCGCAATCTCGACGTTACACAGATATACTGTGATCACGACTCACCAGAAGATTGCTATCGCATTCAAGTTTCTGCGAAGCATTTGACCCTTGCGTCTCCTGTTTTCAAAAAAACATTTACTGGTGGATGGAAAGAGAGTGTCAATTTTCTCGAATCCTGCTCAGTTGAGATAACAATGGACGGTTGGGATCTTGAGGCACTTTTAATTCTGCTCAGGATTATTCATTGTCAACATTATATCGTACCTCGAAAGCTAGGACTTGAGCTACTCGCCAAAGTCGCTGTCCTATCAGATTATTACGACTGCCAAGCTGCCGTGAAATTTTTCACTGATATATGGGTTGCTCCTCTAGAAGACACCATTCCTAAGTTTTACACGCGTGATTTAATATTGTGGGTGTGGATCTCCTGGTTTTTTGAGCTTCCGAAACAGTTTAAGGAGGCGACATCAGTTGCCATGTCATAGAGCACCGGCTCTATTATTGATTTGGGACTTCCGATCCCAAATCGAGTTTTGGGTAAGAGTGCTCAGCCTTTTTTTAGCTAGCTTCTATTAACCTACCGCCAGAAACGATGAACGACTTCAGACAAAAAGCCATCGAAAACAGAATTACTCAACTTCACGAAAGGCGTGAAAGCTTTTTAAAAGGCGATCGAGGATGTGGCTTTGAGTGCAGTTCGATTATGTTCGGGGCCCTCACAAAGCATATGCACTCAAATAATTTACTTTCACCAAGACCAGTCGCTTCATTCAAAGAACTGAACTATAGAGATCTTATAGACAAACTGCTCTCACTTCAAGAACCCCGATGGTTCAGTTCTCTCTCGGAATCATACTATGAAAGCATTTCTAGACATGACTGTCAGGATTCGGCTTTAATATCTCCACATGGTGCATTAGTTAATAACATGGAAGGCCTCAGTTTGTGAGTATATTTGTAACCTATCAGCAAATCAGTGAATTATATGAAGAAGCGTTAAAGTTACTAAATGCTAATGGGCCCATGGGACTGTTGTCAGGTCACGTGATCTGGCTTACTAATCCTTCCACCATATAACTTTCCACAAGCTAGCAACCTTTCAATCACACAAGCTTTACACCTTTCACAGGTTATGAGACTCATTTTGCGTAAAATCGCTGCCAATTCAGAATTCCTTGTTAATATAATCATTATTTCAACTACTGCTTCATTCAATACACTCATCAGGAGTTAAAATCATCTTATTCTATCAGTATTGATGTATTTGAGATCTTGATAATCAATAATACTACTACTTACTTAAAAAAAAAAAAAAAGGCTTGCAGAAAACACATCACATTTGCAAAAAAGCAAGAAAAGAGAATGATATTGACAAGAATTCAATAAATGAATATCAAGATGACAGATTCAATACAATCTCATTTACATATATATTCACAATTTTATATTTTTTTCACTGAATCAGTTGCAGTTGATGATGATAATTCTTCACACTTATACTCTATCAGTGAACATTCTTCTGAAGTCTTTGAAAGCTTCATTGATAAACACTCTGAAATACTCTCTCAATTCAAAGCTGGTTTAAATACAGCTTCTGACACAGTCAGGTCAGCCTCTTAATCTACTTAACAGCTTAATGAAGCTGATTCTCTTAATGAGAATAATGAACACTCAGATATCTACTATTCAGATAAGATAATATCAGATTAACAGATAAAGCATCTTAAGATAGTATTTAAGATAAAGAAGAAGAAGTGAAGAGTTCTAGAACTTAAACTATAATGAAAAAACTTTATTAATAGAGAATCAGAGATTCTCTACAGATTAATCACAGAATGTTAATAATTATTCTACTATCATATTAACAGTCTGTACAGTCATATGAAATTCTAATCTCAGTGAATGATTGAAATTCAATCTTTAGAAACTGAATAGCTGTGTTGATAAGACAATCTCTTAATTTAAGAAAGATGTTAAGAATACTATAAGATTAAACAGTCTAACTGATATATTTAATTACATTACATAAAGTATTTTCATGAAATTAAAACTGGTTGATGCACAGAGTTAATATATAATAGAGAAATGACAGACTCAGAACTCTCTATAAAAAGATGATAAATAAGTATCATTCTGAAATATCAGAAATCAGTGACTTTATACATTCATCTCAAACTTCTTAAGTGCAGGTGTCAGATCATATTTCTTCAAATATAATGAAAATCAGATTACTTATACTCTATAAAATATAATTAAACAGAAATACTCTGTTCTTAAAATACAGTTACACTGTGAGACAGTTCTGAAATTCATGTCTCTTGATAGCACACAGATCATCAATCTACATACATTCTTTAATAAGTTTCAGTTTATTATTATGAAATTGAAGATGTTGAATGCTTTTCTCTCAGATACATGAATATTTGATATCTTCTACTCAGTTCTACTCAATAATTGAAGAAATTATGTTTAGAAGAAGATAGAGAAGATACAGAATTTCAAATTCACAGCTGTGATATTGAATATTGATCTTCTCATGAAGAAGATCTGTTCATGACTTAATTCTTTAAAAGATAAAAAGAATCTGTAGAATACAGATTCTGCAGCTAACTCAGCTATAACAGCTACAACAGCTATGACAGCTACAACAGTCATAACAACTATCAACAATAATACATCAAATTCAGTCTGTGAAGACTGTACTGAATATAATCATAATAGTACTCAAGAGAGCTTCTGAAATTATCAGAGATCAGGAAATTCATCTATATATTCTGAATGTGAGAGATCTTACTTTGACATCTGTTGATTAATTAATTCAGATAGTGCTCTGAATAATTGAAGAATAAATAATACTGTGAGAATAAAGAAATTTAAGAAAAAGAAGAAAAAGAACAATAGTGAGAGTAGAACTCAACTATTTATTACAGATGAATCAGACATCTATCAGATATCAAATCTCACAGAGATTATTAATATATCAGCCTGTTTCATGAAATCGCATAAGAATTCTCTCACTATATGAAATAGTGACATCAGATGCCACATAGTAAGTGATAGATTACAATTTTCAGAACTTATAGCAATCAATGATTCAACAGTTCAAGTAGTCAATAAGATTATTATAAAGGTTCAGAGTGTCAGTACTGTATTCATCTCAGTGAGTGAAAGATTGATAGAATTTAATCATGTATACTATATATCAGAACTATCTGCAAATCTGATCTCTGCTGAGCTTATAAAATATCAGAGCTATATTCACTATAATATGTAAGTTAATACTGAGAACTACTTTGAGTTTCTGTTATTTATCAACAGTGATATCTTCTACATCAATCTGTCTTATAATAATATTTATATTCTATTCAACAGTTCACTGACATTTCATGAGATAATGAATGACTTAATGTATGAAGCAGTAACATATGTAACTGTTTCAAAATCAAAGATAATCTCAACAGATTATAATCTGAGTGCTGAGTCTTTGAGATCTTTCAGCTATGAGAAGATTGAACAGTTAATCAACTCTAAGAATTCAGATACTGATTTCTTTATTATCTTATCTTTATCTCAATTATTCACAGTTCTTCTGAAACAGCTTCTGATAGATGAGTGACATCATCAACTTGATCATATCAGTGAAAATAGTATATTAAAAATAATCAGAGACCTGCAATTTAATATTATTATTATCAATCTGAAGAAATTATCATTCTGTGTTATATATGTTAAGACTAAACAGAAATGCGCTTTCTACAAGAATTTCACACCACAATGTGTCATCTGCAAGACCTTGAAGATTTGAGTGAATATATTCAGTGATGATGAGACTCTTGAAACTGAGAATGATATATTATCTTACACTGATAAGAAGCTTGCAATGATGATAACAGATAATGTCATCTGAATGAGATGAATATTTCTATTAAAATGCAAGAATGAGATGTTGAGATATCTACAGATTTTCAATCAGTTCATCAAGAATCTGCTGAGACATGATATTATAATCATTCACTCAGACTATGAAGAACTGAATTCAAATGCAGCCACAGTATATATACTCAGTGAAGAAATAAAATGAGAGTCAACTCTCTCTCATACTTCACAGTAAGATGAAGTATTCAAACAATCAATTAATTTAATCATTGAGAAGTCTCAATCACTATTAATAGACTCTTCAGCTTCAGAAAAGATGTGAAGTGAGGCAGTTATTACAGTCACAGAGCTGCTTAACCTTATATCAATCTCAATGATATTGTATGAGAGCTCTGACAATACAAAGCTGATTACATCATATAAGGCCTGACTTGAAGCTCTATCTTCTGTACACAGCATTCACTGATGAGATTGCAAAGCATTCTTAAAGATAGTTTTCAAGTTCATCAATAAGATGACTTTCTGTTTCAAAGAGTTGATTTTTATAAGATATGATGATTTTATCAATTATAGATTGATGAATCCCTTCAACAGGTATTTATACATATCAAAAGACATCATCTTTCAGAAGAATCTTCATCTTGTTAATTCATTAATATCAATCACTTCACACAATCTGAAGGTTCTACTCAATGCAGTCTGTAAAGCGGCTGTGATGATTTCTTCAGTGACATCAGGCCTACTCACTGCAGCCTGTCAAGAGACTGTAATAATTTCTTCAACAATTTCTGATTCATCAATAGATGATCTGTTCATTGATGAGGAAATCTGATCTGAGTGTTCATTATTTCTCATACTCACTAAGAATTGATGAATTGACTATGAAATCTCTGTGAGAATACCTATCTTTTTAGTACAGAATACACTGAACTTCTCAGAATTCACAGTTGAATCTGATAATTCTTCAACATCTACAAGAAATATCACTATAGTGAGGAAATCAACAGTGAGGAAATCTTCAGTGAGAAACAGTCTTGAAGACCTATTCACTGATTTCAAGATCACTGTACTTTCAATTCTGAAAAACCTCACATGCATCAAAGCTTTCATGAAATGAAAGTATTATTACAAGATCTATATTAAAGAGATCAATCATTTGAAACAGATAGAGATCTGATGACTGATTGAGAGAACATCACAAATAAGTGTCCTTCACAGTCAATGAGTATTTAATAAAAAGTTCAATAATATGAGTGATGTTATCTGCTATAAGACTCACTGAGTTATCTGTGAGAATCATTAATAAAAGAGAGTCAATTACTCAAGAATCTTTGCACTCATTATCTCTGCATTCATCTCATGAGCTCTTATGATAATCTCAGCATTCTGGGGATGATATGTTCTGCAGATTGATATGATAATCACTTTTTTAAATACTCAACTGTCTACTGATGAACAGATATATATGAATCAACTCACAGAATTCTGTGAAGACTGTGATAATCTTATATATGAGTTAATACAGAAACTCTACAGTCTTAAGCAAGCAGCACTCTTATAGTATAAGAAGCTGCAAAAGATGCTATTACACTCAGACTTCTGTATCAGTCTCTATGATATCAGACTATTTATTCACAATGAAAGACAGGTCTATATAATTATCTATATAAATGATATCTGTCTCTACAGCTTAAAAATTGAAGATCTAAACTGAGTCAAAGCTGAAATTGCTGCTAATTACAAGATCAAGAATGTAGAGGATTTCAATCACTATCTAGAAATGAAGATTGATAGAGATTCAACTTCATTGATATTGTCTCAATCTCTCTTTGTAAGAAATCTTCTGAAGAAGTTCTTAATAAATAACTATCATTCTACATTCACTTCTATAAAGAAGAATATCAATTTCATAAATAATGATGAGAAACTGATTGCATACATAGCAGAATTTACTCTACAGTTCTATTAATTCAGTATCAGATCTCTATAATATCTGACATTTAATACACATTCTGATATGAGCTTCACTGCAGAATTTCTTGAATGATTCAGCTCTCAGTCTATATCAAAAAACTGAGCTGTATATAAGTATACACTCTGATATTCACAGAGTTCAATCAATGAGAGTATAATCTATCACAGAGATGCTGAAATTGAACCTGTAGTATACACAGATGCTGATTGAGCTGGTAGAGATTCAGGATTTCATTCAATCACCAGTTATATCATCTACATAGCAGATGGCCTCATTGCATGACAGAGCTGCTGGCAAACAGAGGTCTTCAAGTCATCAACAGAGGCTGAATATATTGCATTCTTCAAGACTGTATATGAGCTTGTCTGTCTCTGAGAGCTTCTAGAAGACACTGAATTCATTTCATCTCATCTTAACAATCTGAATGCTGATGATCACTTCATTCTCATCACAGTCAATGATCTGACTTATACAATTCATACTGATAATAAGTCTGTCATAGAGCTATTCTCTTCTGAAGCAATTTCACATCACTCAAAGTATATAGAGGTTCATTGTCACGCCCCCGGCCGCGCCAAGGCCCCGCTGCGGTTTCACACGGCTCATCACTTTCATGTGAATGATTTCATTCATTCTGCAGACTATTCAAACCGGTTTTCAATCACTCTATGACATCATTCAGATATATTATAGAAAGATTCAATTGATGAATATGAGAACTCTGCTTCTATATAAGGTCAGTAGATTACTCTTTCTTGACAGTGAGACACTGCTGAGGTATTGCTCTGACTATTCTCACTCATGAAATAAGAGAAGAGTATTCACTCATTGTCTATATAGAATAGCTAGATACTGACTTCTTATCAAAGAAGTCAGTGATTCATTTTTCTTCTACTGAAATATATATGAGAGTTACTGTGTGTCTCATACAATCTTCTTAGTATACTAAGTATCATATCTGTGATATTCTTGTAATAACTCTGTAGTCTACAAGCTCACTATTCAAGCAAGATAGTTAAGCTCACTTATATAACTTCTTAAATAACTACTTCTATATGACACTGCTGACTAGTCACTGCTTTGATTCTATCATATTATAATTTGAATCACTTAATCTGATTACAAGTTTGAATCAGTCAAGCTCTAACAGACTGATATGATCTCATGCACCTGCACTGAGACTGACCTGATTTCATTCTCTGAGAAAAACACTACATTATTTCCTAGAGTGTGTACATCTCTACTTCAGCAGAAATCCAAGATTTCTGAACCTGCTGTATATTTTAATATGAGCTCTTCAACTGCTCTATCACTGCTGCAGCCTCTACACACCTATATCTATCATGAAGATAGAGAGATTAAGATTAGAGATTCTCTGAGATATAAGAGAAATATATTGTCTGAATTTCACAGCTTTATCTGTACTCTTGAATGAAAATTCCACCTTAATCTGAGCCAGTATAATACTCATGAGATATAAGTAATATACACTGTCAATCTCCTTGAAGACATCTCTGCAACTACTTGAATCATCAAGAAGAGAGAGCTTGAGTATATTAATACTGTCATGACTTGAGAAGAATTCAAGAACTTTCTACTGAATTAAATTGAAGATCACTGCAATTGTAGCTTCACAGTGACACAGTGATTCAACTCATTATATTAATAAGATAATAAGAATTCTTTCAATTTCAATATAAGATTTGAAGAATATTGAGAGAAATTGACTGATGATTTAAATCAATTAAAAACACAGCTTTATCTTATGAAGCTGACTCACAAGATACAGATAATAATATCACAGTATCAGAGTTTATTAATCAACTGCACTGAGCTTGTTAACCTGGCTTTTCAGATCTATTTGAATAATCAATTCTCTGAGAAAAAGACTAATAAGACCTCTTCTAAGCAATTAATGACAGAATCTAAACAGCACTGCAACAGCTTCAGTGTGAAAAAAGTAAAGAAGAATTTCAAGTGTTCTGATTCTTCACTCACTGTAAAGAAATATTAAAAAAGATTTGATAAAGATCTCTATTTCAACTGTAGAGCTGATAATCACTATATCAGTAATTACAAGAAGCTGAAGAAGAGAAGAAACTGAGAAGATATCTTCTCAAAGTCAACTTCTCTTCTGACAAATTGTAAGAAATCCCGCTTCTCACGGATTCTTTACCTCTATTTCTATCTCTCGCGTAATCAATAGAGTTAGCAGCTCTTGGCTACACACAACTATATAGACTGAAGTTCATAAATACTATTCATAACTCAGCTTGAATGCTATTATATATTTAATCTTTATATTTTATTCTTCTACTGTGAATACTTCTAGTAGTTAATAGTACATATCATATCAAGCTGTAAACACCTGAATAATCACCTGCAAGTACTTATTCTTACATTTCAAGCTCAGTCAGTCAGCAACTGCCTGTTATGACTGAAAGAATTAGAAACTTATATACTTCAATCTCTGTGAACTCTACTGCAGACACTTAGAAGCAGTTATCTGAATCATGAATAATTCTTATAAAAGAAGTCTTAGAGAACTTATCAATCACTCATGAGATATTATTCTCTATATCTGTGACAGAAAAACTCTCTGAACTCATGAATGAATCAATCTCAGTGAAGAATATTCTTGAGTATCTTTTATAAAATCAAGCTATTTTTCTACAAGAAATGCTTACTGTCTGTAAACACTCTTAAACTGAGTCTCTAGATATAATCTTCAGAGACACTCATAAACTGAAAAGAAACTTTCTTAAGCTGTAATCACTTAAGATCACTTATTAAATCACAATCTATAAAAGCTTTTACAAGTTTGTATTTAAAATTGACTTACAAGTCTGACTGTGTGATATGAAAGATGAAAAAGCTATTATCTATATAATAACAGATCTCTATTACACTGAAGTCAAGAACTGACTGAATTATCTAGAAAATGATCATAAGAGATTCTACTAATCTGTTCTTAAGATCTATCTAAAGAATAAGTTAAGAGACTCTGTGAGTCAGACAAAGAACATCTGAGCTGTAATCATCAATATTAGAAAAAGAGATAAGAAATCTGATAAAGACTACTTATAGTGCTTTATGAAATTATAATATGAATTAAGATCTGTGAAAACAGAGCTCTGAAACAAGATCTGAATAATAATGTTTATAAAGAGACTGAATAAAGACATGTAGAATAAGCTCATTAAGTAAGACTCTAAGTTCTTAATTCTGAAGAAACTGATAACTCTTATTCACTGCTTACAGATCACTGTGAAAGCTACAGACTTATAAAGAGTGAATCACTGACTGATTCTGCAAGAGCTAGAATAACAGAGAACAGATTTATCAGAAAAAGATGATAAGATACAGAGAGATTTATATCTGACTGCTAAGCAGAGAGAGAGAGCTTTATAAGCTTCTATAAATAGAGTGTATAACAGAGAGATTAAGAAAAAGAGACTCTGCTTTATCTATTCTAAATCAGAACATCTTCATATAAACTGTCTGAATAAATTAAAATGAGAATTTGAGAAGTTATAGACAGAGTCAGTAATAGCCTTTTTAAGAGTCTTGAAGCTGACACCTGAATCTGTTACTTCTCTGATAAAAATACTTGCTTATGAGAAGAGACTGCACTGCAGTACTGCTATCTCACAAGTATGAAAAGTATTAATGAACTCAGAATTCCAGGTCACTGTAGTGTCTCTAAAGCTCATGAAGTGAATAAGCTGAATAATGAAAACTGAGAATCTGCTCTTATAATAAGCAGAGTGTGAGAACTCAGATCTGAGAGTTGAGAGACTTATAAGAGTTATCTTTAAATTATAAGATCTCTCTGAAATCTGAAGAAGATTTGCAGAAACTGTGATTATTATAAATATCACAGATAATATGTACTTGAGACTTGTATAACTTCAAAGACACAATTCACACATAGCTGTTTATAAGTCAGGTTTATACTTCTGATCAGTGTTGACAGACTCACTTACAGAGATAGAATCAGTTAATACTATAGAGTTAATTAGAGAAGATAAGCTCATCTATATAATAACTTTGTAAATATCTGAGAATCTCATAATCATGAAAACTGAGCTTTAAATATCAGAGAAATATTAAGATCTTACAGAGATATTTAGCTCAGTAAAGACAGCTGAGCTTTCTTCTCATTATAAGAAGAATCTGATAATAGATTTAATAGAAGAGTAGAAACTCTTCTGAGAATCAATCTATAAGCTCTTCTATTATAAGACAGAGATCTTACAGATCTATATAAAGAAGAATCTGAAGAATAACTTCATTCAATCTTCACAGATCTTTATAAGAGTCTCTGTGATATTCATGAAGAAGAAGAATAAAGATCTCAGATTATGTATAGACTACTGTGATCTGAACTTCAAGATAATAAAGAGCTGCTATTCTCTATCTCTGATTAAGAATGTGATCAACTGTCTCACAGAAGCTGTCATATTCACATAACTAAATGTGATTAATATATATACACAGCTGTGAATACAGTCTGAGAATGAATGAAAGACTGTCTTTAGAACTGCACTGAGATTATTTAAATATCTAGTGATGTCTTTTAATCTGACTAATATCTCTGCAGCATTTCAGTCTTTTATTAATAAAATACTTTATATATATCTGAATGTCTTTATAATAATATATCTGAATAATGTGATAATGTACTTTATAAAGAAGAAAGAACACACTGAGTATGTATGAAGTATATTAAAGATCTTAAATGAGATAGAACTGTATATTAAGCTTATAAAGTACAACTTCAGTATCTATCAGATTAATTTCCTAGAATATGTAATTACTGCAGATGATATCTAGATGAAATCTTTATAAGTTAAGACTATTCTATTATAGCTAAAGCTAACTAGTATTTATAAGATTCAGATCTTTCTAAGCTTTGTGAATTTCTATAGATGATTTATCTTTATATTTATAAGAATCTTCTTAACTCTTACAGATATACTGAAGAGTGAAAATAAGAAAAAGTTATTCTATAAATGAAGAATGAAAAGATTGTTGAGAAGAGAGAACTGTGAGAATTTTTTTATCTCAGAAGCTTATAAGATCTTTATAAGATTGAAACAGATATTTATAAATACAGTGATACTGTTTCACTTTAATCTCTTACTCTTAATCAGATTGAAGACAGATATCTTCTTCTTTATAATTTCAGAAATAGTCTTATAACTATAGTTAAATAAGAACTGAGTTTCAGTGACCTTTTTCTTACAGAAGATGTAATCTGCAGAGATTAACTATAACATTTATAATCAGAAGCTTCTTATAATAGTAAAGTTCTTCTATCACTGATATCACTACTTTGAGAATCTTGTAACAGTGATTACTATTAGAACTAATTATAACAGCTTATAACAATTTACTTTAATCAAGAAACTCTTATAGTAACAGATTCACTGAGCTCAGAAACTGAGTGAGTTCTGATTTAAGATAGAATATATTAAGAGAACTAAGAACTCAGCAGACAGACTCTCTCACAGATCAGACTATATTAAGAAGATCAGAGTGACAGATACAGAGAGACTAGAGAAGATAGAAAAGCTTCACAGAATACTCAGACTGAGTGTTATAAAGAGATTAACTGAAGAGTCTCTTAATCTCTTATAAGAGAAGAGAGAAAAGAAAGAGAAGAAGTCTGTATAACTACTCTCTATAATACTGAGAGTTAATACTCTGAAGATCTCTATAAGAATTCTTGAAGAGAGTATCTATAATCTGAAGAGTTTATAGACTTTGAGAAGCACTGTAAAAGATCTGATGTAAGAGAAAATAGAGTATAAGTCTTTATAAGATCTTCTATTCAGATTGTCTGAACTGTAACTGAAGAATAAATATACTCAGTATATTCAGAAACTGCTTACAGCAGGAATCAATTCTGTAGAAATAAAGAATTAAAGAGACTTAAATAATCTCTTATAAAGAGAGAGCTGAATTTATATATCTATGAATAAGTTTCTATATATAGAACTTATTAAAAGGTATTATAACTCTTCTCTAGTAGATCATTTTACAGATACTAGAACTTATAAGTTACTTATAAGAAAATACTTCTGACTGAAGATGTAAGAACTTGTGAAGAAGATAATGAATTCTTATACTATTTATCAGAGTTTGCAGATAATATGATTTAGATTATATAAAGAACTTACTTCTCTATTCATCTTATAGAAATCTTGAAAACAGCTAGAAATGAATGTTCTTATAAGTCTCTCTGAAAGTAAGAATATATATGATATCTACTTTGACAGTGTGCTGATGATAATGAATTACTTTATTAAGATGACACACTTTATATTCATCTGTAAGAACTTGAAGTCAAAGAATTTAACTTATATCTTCATTTATAATGTGATTCAGTTGCATGAGTTATCTATGAATATTATCTCAGATAGAGAATTAATCTTTATAGAAGAGTTCTGATCTGATCTGATAACTATACTGAAGATTTTATAAGATTTAAGTATGACTTTTTATCAATAGACAGATGATCAGATAGAATATCTGATAAGTATATTAAAATAGTATCTGTGATACTTTGTTAATTACAATCAGAATGACTGAATACATTGATTATCACTTATAGAGTTTATATATAACAACTTAAAACATGTTAGTATAGATAAAACTCTCTTTGAGATGCTCACTGAGACTTATTTATAAATAATCTTGATAAATCTGTAAGAGTACACTATAGAGTGTGATGATGTCTGTGAATAAGCTGAGAGAATTCAGAAGATTTGAGAGAAAGTCTGTAAATTCTTGAGAAAGACTCAAGAGTATCAGAAGAGATACTATGACTTTAAGCATATTATAAAGAGTTTTAAGAAAGATGATAGAGTCTGACTAAGTCTAGAAAATATTATTATATAGAGATTTAGTAAGAAGCTAAATCTCTTACAGACAGAGTCTTGTAAAATTATAAAGAAAATTAGTTTACAGTTCTATAGATTGAAACTGTTATCTAAGTTACAGATATATAATGTTTTTCATGTCTCTCTACTCTGTAAATATAAGAAATTCTTAGAAGAGAATTCTATAACTCATCACTCTATTTATAAAGTACTAGAGAGTGAAAGAGAATATTAGATTAAAAAGATTATTAACTCAGAGAAGTGAGATTATAAGCTCTGATTCAAGATTCAGTGATAAGAATATTCTGATAAGATGAATAAGTTCACTTAAGAATCATCTAAGTAGATAAGATATCTGCAGAAGCTGAGATATGACTTTCATATTATGAATTCTGACAAGTCAGAATGATATAATCTTCACTAAGAACCTGATTATAATAAAGATATTAACACTGTTATTTATAAGCTCTAGTCTATAAAATAATGAATTTCTACTGAGATGAACAGTTTGCAGTATATACAAAGAGAAGAAGAAATCATAACTCTTATTAAAGCTAAAAAATAAGAAAATAAAAAGAGGACTGTGAACACAATTTAGAGATTAATGAAGAAAAAATAAAGAAAACTCATATTCACATTCTCAATATCTGTGACACTTAATTCTCTTATAACTATTAATTTCTCTCTTCAAAGAAGTAGAGAGTATCATGTCTGTAATACAGATAATTATTATATTTGATATAAAGACTATCAGAAATGCACAGACTTCAGAGAAGCTGAATATCAGAATATATATAGTTGTAGCAGAATCTTAAGAGCTGATCATCTATGTATGTAATCAGATATCTCTTATAAAGCTGTGTCTACTTTCTCAGTTATACTGAAGTATTCAGCCTGAAAATAATTGAGATGTGAAGAGAAGACTTATCTATTCAGATTAACTCTTATCATGAATTTATGACATTCATATTATCTTAATTACCTGGATTTTGCAGGTACTCAGAGACTCATCTCTTATTAACAATGAAATTGCAGAAATGCACTGCGGCGTGAGAATCATTGATAGAAAACCTAGACATATTTGAATATATCTGATCAGAGATTGTGCAGACAGAGAGAGAGTAATTATAGATCTGTAAGATTACAGAAGATACAGATAAAATCAGAAGCTTTATAAGAACTATCAGCTAGAGTCTGTAAGAAATTACTTATAAGAAGACTTACAGTAAAGAGAAGAACTGCACTGCTTGAAGTCAGAAACTGATCTGAGAGAGACATGAAATTAGCTGCTGATCTGAAGATCAGGTGTGATGACAGAGCTGAAAGAGATGAAGATACTATTATAAGCAGTGACATCTCTGCTTTATTAGTCAGTAAAAAGTAATCAGAGAAGTTACAGAAATACTCACAAGAAGCTCAGCAGCAGTCAGATATTATTTATAAGATATTGAAATTGAAAAAATTTTTTATTCTTGAGAAGTTCTTGAATTAATATATGAATATTATTAGAAACACTCTCTCTCTGTCATCTGAGTGAAAACACTTCACAGATGAATAAGAATACTCATAGTTTATAAGAATAAAAGCTATTATAGAAAAAGAAAAAAGAAGATGAGATTCTACAGATAGATCTGAGATATTTATACTACTTTAAAGAGATTTGTTTACACTGTGAGTGATTTCACAGAATAGTCAGATCACTCTAGTAAATAAAGAGTGATTGTAAATTATAGATCTGAATCTTTCTATATAATTATAAAGAGTGATTGCAGACTGTAGATATCTTGATTCTATAATTCTACAGAGTTGATAAAAGAATGAAAAATTTCTCACAATTCTACAGTATCAAAGAATAATGATTTATAAGAATAAGTGAAAGATTAACTTATAAATGCTTCTCTTTGATGAGAGTGATCTCACAGAGAGTGATTCATCTATGAAATGAATCTGTGTAATAATTATATAAGAATCTTATGAAAATGATTGAGAGTCAACTGAAACTCTTCTATATAAAAGATGTGAGATGAATCTGTATGATAGTTAGAGAAGAATCTGTAGATTATAAAGAATCTTATGAAATAAGAAACTGAGTGACAGACTCTTTTCTCTTTATAGTAACAAGGGATTTTTCCTCACTGAGGTTTTTTATAGATGTGAAGAGTTTTTAGTGAGTATTACTACAGTACTGAGCTGATTCTATAGAGTTACTCAGTGAAAGACTTCACAGACAAAGTCTTAGAGAGGGAGAAGTATGTAAGAAATCCTACTTCTTACAGATTCTTTATCTCTATTTCTATCTCTTATATAATCAATAGAGTTAGCAGCTCTTAACTACACACAACTATATAGACTGAAGTTTGTGAATACTATTCATAACTCAGCTTGAATACTATTATACATTTGACCTCTATATTTTATTCTTCTACTGTGAATACTTCTAGTAGTTAACAGTATATATCACGCCAAGCTGCAAACACCTGAATAATTGCCTGCGAGTACTTATTCTTACACAAAGGTATCTATGAAAGATAAAGAAGAGAAAGAAATAAAGAATTGATAATTCTTATATCTCTGAGTTTATGTTATGATTACAATGTATACTCTGAATGAGAAGATATCAGTGAGATATCTACTCAACTTCAGAATAAATATCAACTTCATATTCTATTTCTTTTCTTTAATGAAGAGTTGAAAGAAGATAGACCTGTCAGACCATGTGAAATTTACTGATGAAATAAAATATCACTGTTTTGACATAATTTAAGTGAAGTGTGTAATCACAGACTCAGAAGAAATCTTCAAGAAGAGCAGTCTGCTTCTTCATACAGTTAATATTATAGATGAGAATATCATTCTAGATCTTCTGTGATTGAGAGAAAATAATTCTCTCATTAACTAAGTTACTCAGATGTGACAGTACTATCTCACTAATAAAGAGATAGTGATAGAGAAATCTGAAGAGTTTCATTGAAAGAATCTTGAGAAGAAGATAGAGTTGATATACTGTGTAGCAGATGACTGAGACTTGAAAACAGATAAAAAAGTCATCACTCTCACTGCAAGATTAGCAGCAGTATCTGTTATTAAAGATGAATGAATATAATATCTCTTTACAGATTATAAGAATGTCTTTTTGAAAAGAGAAGCAGTGAAGTTTTCTGATATCAAGATATAATATAAGATTCATCTTGAAGACAGTGCAATGATATTATACAGGTCTCTTTATAACTTGTCTGTAAAGAAATTGAATGTTCTGTGCAAATATCTTGAAGAAGTGCAATCAAAGAACTGAATACACTTATCAAAGAGTCTGACAGAGACATCTATACTCTTTATACTCAAGAAGAATGATAGGTTATATCTATATGTAGACTACAGAGGTCTCAATAAGATGATAGTTAAGAATTACTATTCATTACTATTAATTAATAAGATGATCAATCAATTATCTGAAGCAAAGATGTTCTCAAAGATTGATATACAGAATATCTATCATAGAATCAGAGTTAATGAAGATAACATTTGAAAAACAGCTTTTCATATCAAGTACAGTAATTTTGAATATCTTGTTTTATCTTTTGATCTTTGTAACACTTCAGTCATCTTCCAGATCTATATAAATGAGGCA
Organism: Blastomyces gilchristii SLH14081; assembly: GCF_000003855.2. Classification (NCBI taxonomy): domain Eukaryota; kingdom Fungi; phylum Ascomycota; class Eurotiomycetes; order Onygenales; family Ajellomycetaceae; genus Blastomyces; species Blastomyces gilchristii. The sequence goes on from NW_003101664.1 coordinate 370,412, forward strand.
CTGTGAGGCCTTGTCAATGTCTTCTGCATAGTATATCTGAATGACATTCTAATCTTCTCAAAATCAGAGAAAGAACATGATACTCATGTTTGAGAAGTGTTAAGTTGCTTGAGACAGTATCAACTCTATACAAACACTGAAAAATGCTTGTTCTACATGCAGGAGATTGATTTCTTAGATTATATTATTAAGATGAACAGCATTTCAATGAATAGAAGCCAGGTCTCTGTCATTGAGAACTGACTGACACTGTGAATGTATTATGAGATGCAGATGTTTCTAGAATTTATGAATTTCTACAGATAATTCATCTATACATATTCATAGATTACTGCTTCTCTTACAGATCTGTTAAAGAGAAGTGTAAAAGACAGAAAAATAAGACTATTTACTTTCACTCAAGACACTGCACAGATGTTTGTAGAATTGAAACAAGCTTTTACAGATGTTATAATACTGAATCACTTTAATTCTAACTTATTCAGTCAGTGTGAGACTGATACATCTGAGAAGAGAGTCTGTGAAATCTTTTCACAGTTAACACTGAAGGTCTTTCAATATTGAAAGAATCAGAGAATAATCATCTCTGAGAATACAGATAATAAATTATCTGTGAGAGAAGACTTTTTCACAGAGTCTATAAAATACTGTGAATAAAGATCAGTGATTTTCTTCTTCAAGAAGTTATCACTTATACAGAGAAGGTATGATACTTATAATCAGAAGATATTAGCAATTATTGAATTCTTTAAGATCTAGTAATATTATCTTCAGAATAGTAAGTACTCAGTGTAAGTTCTCACTGATTATATAAATCTCTATTACTTCTTAATAATAAAGAGCTTGACAGAATGTCAAGTCAGATAAGTGAAGCTGCTTTCAGAGTATAATTTCTATATCTGATACTGTTTAAATTAGCTTAATCTTATCAATACACTGTCTAGACAGTCTGATTATAATATTATTAATGTGAAGAAGAATTTTATAAAAGAATCTCTGTCATCACTGCAGAAGAAGCTGACTGCAGAGAATTGAGATTCTCTGAAGCTTAGAAACAGTGCTGATAAGACAGCTGTGTGATTCAGTATAAAAGATGAAAGAAAACTCAGATCTCTGTAGAGAACTAATACTGAAGATTATAAGCTTCTTGTGTTATATCTTATAATTATTGAATTGACAAAGATTGAAATAATCTACAATCTTCTAACTTGACTACTTTTAAAATTCATTAATAAGTTATAGAAGAGAAATATCTCTACTGCAGCTTGAATTTAGAAGTTGAAGAAGAAAGAATCTGATTTAAACTTGAAAGAGACAGACTCTGAGCAGAACAGTGCTGCTAAGAAATCAAGTCACTGATAACTAAGAAAATATAAACTTCTACTACTGAATGATTCAGTCTTTATTTCTTATAGCAGAGCAGTGTATCAGAAGTTATTGAGAATTCATGCAGAATTAAGCAGATCTATTCAAAAAATTGTGTCCTGGTCTTTTATAAAGAGAAAAATAAAAGAATCTTGTTTAGACAAGTGGAATAAAAGCTGGCAGAAACAAAAGAAGAGTATACATTATTCAAGATTTGAAACAAAACCCAAGTGGAAATCTTGTTCAATTAAATGTAAAAAGAAAATATTCTCATCTATAATACAGCTGAAACTAGGACATGGCTATTTCAAATCTTATATACAAAGATTTGATGATAGATTTGACTCAATAGAATACTCATTCTGCAATGCAAATGAGAATTCTGAGCATATTGTAATGCACTGTGCATTATACAATAATCTCAGAGTCAGATTGAAAGAGAAGTATGATCTAAATCAATTAAATATGAGATTCTTATTCTCAACTGAGACAGGAATTAAATACTTAATAGACTTTCTATCAGAAACTCAAGCAGCTACAAGAAAATGACTAAATTCAGAATTATCTGAATATGAAGAGGAGGAAATCAATCAAATATAGTCTGTTAAAACAGCTATACACTATCTTTTAATAATTTGTTTTGTTACAGTCTCTCTTTACTTTATCTTTTTCTTTCAATTTCTTTCTATCTATTTATTTAATGTGTCTATCTTTAAGACTGTGTTCTCTTTCTCTTTTCCTTTGTCATGATATTGTCAAATGGTTTCAAAGTATTAGAAGATGTTAAAACACTGCAATTTATAAACAGTTTTTGTATTCTGAGCTGAAATTTTCTGATTTTGCATATCTGAAATTGATGAATGTATAATAGTTAACTTTACAGATATAGAAAAAACCCTGAGAACTAAAAGTTCTCAGGTAGATGTCATAGTCTCTGACTGCATACATCTATAATTGAAGAATAATAATAATAATAATATTGAGAATTCATTATAATAATTCTTATATGAGACACTTTGAATTAGAGAAGACTGAGAAGCTTCTAAAATATAAATATATTTAAGACAAGCTTCAGACAGATATTAAAGAGTATATTAAGACTTATAATATCTGTTAAAGAATAAAGATTTCACAGTATAAGTAATACAGTGAGTTGATATCACTGTCTGTTTTAAAGAGCTCATGATAGAATCTATTAATGAATTTTATAGTTGACCTGCTGAAGTTGACAAGAGTTAAAGAATATAACTTAATTTTGATCATTATTGACTGCTTTATAAAGATGATCAGATATATCTCTATTTATAAAAAGATTAAAGCCTCTGAATTAACTGATCTGTTTTTAGATATCATCATTTATAATCACAGTGCTCTGAAATTATTGATAATAGATTGAGAATTCCTCTTCATTAGTAAATACTGATCAGCTTTTTACTATTATCTTATAATAAGATATCTTCTCAGTACTGCTTTTCATCTGCAGATAGATAATCAGACTGAATATCAGAATCAGATACTAGAACAGCATCTTTAAGTATTCTGTTTATATTATTAGAATAATTGACTTAAACATCTTTTAACTGCTGAATTTATATATAACAATATAAAGAATATAATTTTAAAGATATCTTCTTTCTATACTTATTATAAATATAATTCTTTATTACTCAGTGACATTGTGAATAATATTTCAAAAGAGAGAATAGATAGTTAGAATATTAAACAGATACAGAGAACAGAGTATTTCTCAGTATTAGAAGTAAAAGTGAGATTGAAACTTTTAAATAAAATTTATAAGAAAATGATGAAAAGTATTCACTATACTCAGAAATAGTAGATGAAATACTATAATTGAAAACATCTTTCAATAAAGTTCTTGATAGAGGATTAAGTACTACTTTCAGTAAAGAATATTAAGATAATAAGATTATATAAGAAGCTTAGTAAGTGATGACTAGAATCTTTCTCAGTAACAAGAGTGATGAATAAGCAGATATATAAGTTAAAATTACTTACAGAATTGAAATCAATTCATTCTATTTTTCACATTTTCTATTTAAAGCTCTATAAGCAATGTCTCAGAGCAGAGCTGTCTTGACTGAATAATATTAAGATTGAAAATGATACTGAATATCTTATGAAGAAAATATTGAATAAGTGAATATATTACAGCAAGCTTCAATATCTTATAAAATGAAAAGATTATTTATTATCAGAGAATTTATAAGAACTGCTTGAGTATTTGAAAAATACTGAGAAAGAGATTGTAAGCTATGAGACAGTTAGTAGAGACTACTCTGTTATATATCAGAGATATTGAGTAAGAAATACTGCTTAAAACTTCTTATTTTTCTTAAAGAATTTTTTTAGAGATAATCTTACAGTAATAAGCTGATATCTTATAGACTCTGTAACACTCTTCTTCTATTTTCTCTCAAAGGATTTTTTAGAAGTTTAATGAGACTATACAAGTATAAAATTTCTAAAGCAGTTAATAAGAAAAGAAAGAGATATTTAAAATTAATAAAGATTAATATTATTCACTTATAGACTGCTGCTATTCTAATAGAGTCACAGTCTGCTGAAAAAGTAAAAAGAGAGAATCAGAGTCTACTTATTAATAATTACATCTTCATCAAACTAATTCTTCACTATTAAAGTCTCAGACACTGATATCTTTATCTGCTGAGAAGTTAGTGCTGTGATACTGCAGAGAAGCATACTATAGAAGAGTATAAGAGATACTGAAAGTATTAACTTATTAACTTATAAAGCATCTCAGTTATCTGCTTCAACTGAAGTGAAATTCTCTTTAATTAGCAATTGATCTCTGCAGTGCTTTCAACAGCAGTGTCAGCTGACTTCTTCTTAAGACTAGTTATTTCAAGATGTTTTTTCATCTCAGAGACTCATGTCTTCATCTTCTTTTACAGATGAGTAAGAGAGATCTTCTCAGTCTTAACAGAATTTATCAATGCTTAAAGCTCTGAGACTCTCACTCTGTACTACTTGAGTATCTGAGCTTCTTATCAGAGCTGACATGATATCTTTCTGTGAGATAATACTTACAGAGAGATAGAAGTTGTTGTTACAGATACAATGAAAATAATAGAAGTGAGAGAAGAAATAAGTATATAAAATCCCTCTTTTCTTCAGCTGCTTAGTACAGTGCAGATAAGTGATAATATTAGTTAGAGATTATATCAGAGTCTTCTCACAGAGAGAAGATAAAGAAACTGCAGAACTCTGCAGACTTAACTCAGCAGTATTCTGAGCAGAGCTCAGATATGCTGTAGAAGAGAAACTACAGATTAAGCTTCTCAGAGTCACTGTTTCTGAAATCAAGCTCTCTCTGAGTTTCTCTTCAAATGATCACACAGAGTCATATGCTACTGTGTTGACTGAAGAGAAGGTGATGTTGCAATAATAATAAGAGAGGCAGAAAAAGAACTGAACATGAATGAACTGATCAGCAGAAGAAATAACACCTTACTACAAGACACAGTAACTACTGTCACAGCTGTAAGAGAAGTAGAAGAAAGTGTAACAATGAAAGTGATACTTCTGCAGCTCATTAACACTGCTGTCTCTGTCTTCAACCTGGCTTTCTTAATAGTTACAGAGACTGCAGCTGCATCATGAAGATGTTTACTCACTAGAAAATGTCAGAATAAGTCTCTTATTATCTCTCAAGAATGATGCTTTCATGCACTTACTATTACAGATGAGAAGAAGAAAGAAAAATATATTATAAAGAGAAGAATCTTTTCAAAAAAAAAAAATTCTATCACTACTGTTAACTTTGTCTCTAAAAATACATCACTTTTGTAGAAAATTTCATATATAGAACAGAATATAATAAGAGATCTATAAGTCACTTATTAACTATATTTTTCACATCTTAAATTGATATATAAGAAACTCACTTATCACATGTTTAATTTAAATGAAGATGAGAAAAGAAAGATCTACACAGTCAGCAGAAAAACTCATCTATTTCTTTATATCATATACAGTATATATGCTGTCAATTGATTGATAACTGTTGCTATATAATAAAGATAACTCTCAATTCAGTAATCTTGAGAGTATTGAGACTATACTTTTAAAGAGAAGAGTATTATCACACTCTCAGCTATATCAAGACTCTGCTGTAGTTCTACACAGCTCATTACTTTTATATAAATGATTTCATTCATTTTAAAGACTATTTAAACTGATTTTCAACCACTCTATAACATTATTCAGATATATTATAAAAAGATCTGATTAATGAATATAAGAACCTCACTTCTATATAAGATCAGCAGATTACTCTTTCTTAATAGTAAGATGCTACTGAGGTATCACTCTGACTATTCTCACTTATGAAATGAGAGAAGAGTATTTACTCATTGTCTATATAGAATAGCTAGATACTGACTTCTTATTAAAGAAGTCAGTGATTTGTTTTTCTTCTACTGAAATATATATAAGAGTTACTATGTATCTTATACAATCTTCTTAGTATACTAAGTATTATATCTGTGATATTCTTATAATAACTCTGTAGTCTACAAGCTCACTATTTAAGTAAGATAGTTAAGCTCACTTATACAGCTTTTCAAACAACTATCTCTACATGACACTGCTAACTAGCTACTGCTTTGATTCTGTTATATTATATTTATTTTCACATTCTTCAGAATCTTATCTGTAAGAATAAGATATCTATTCAATATATTTCATCTGTTAAGAACACAGTAGATAAGCTTACTAAATCACTTGAAACATTGAAATATACATACTGAAAGGAGATTATGAAGATGAAGGGATAGAGGGATAAAAAATAATGTATATCATGACTGGTTTTTCATTACTTCACATTTTCCAGTCATTTTTTGTATCTGTACTTGATTTGAAGGCGAATTTTGTATATAGCATTGTGTATAGTTACTCTGGTGAGTGGGGGTGTCAGGTCACGTGATCTGGCTTACTAATTCTTCCACCATATAACTTTTCACAAGCTAGCAACCTTTCAATCACACAAGCTTTACACCTTCCACAACTGTTAGGAAGAGCTAGTTGTAAGACTGACTTTAGTAGTATTAAAAACTGTTCTTTAGTATGCTATCTAGTCGACCATCGAGTGGATCACAAAAGCAGCTTCAAAGACTAGTAAAGAAAGATAAACTCAGGGAAAAGTTGGCAAGCACAGAGTTTTCAAGAAGAATCAAGATGCGAGGTTGATTTTTCCCTATCATCGAAGCCATATAATATTTAACGTATGCAACATGGTTCTGTGTGTTGCTGAGATCTAGATGTATAGGTCTATACATAGAGTGTAGGTAAATAAGTTCCCTTCTATATCTGTTCTCCACTTGGTCTCTCGGACGTTCTTAGCGACCAAGGTAGAGGCTAAAATCACTATACGCTCTTGTCAGTTGGACTGCGGTCCATGGACCAGCTAGGTAGGTCTCTGGGCCGTTTTCTACAGGATAATGACCAAGGTCACTGGATTACAGGAACGTTTCCAAGGTCTGATGCCGATGGACCTTGGTACTAGGGACCAGGGGTTTGGTACAGGTGCCGCGGACCCAACGGGTCCCTTGACCGCAGTTCAAGGCCCTGTCTGTACTAGTGACTACTGGCCGTTGTCCTGGTTGGCCTCTTTGCCAGTGAGGTCAACGGGGAGCCATGTCTTCTCGGAGGAACCAAATTGATGAAGATTTACTCTTCATGATCAACACAATCTTCAGAGCTCTCTTGGCAGAGTATGCTTCTCGCAAACTTTACGTTCGAGTCACACTACCTGACAGTCAAAGCAAAGTTTCACGATCCGACTATATACAATATCGGGCCCTATGTCAATTGCCAGGAATATGTTGTGTCATCCTATGACCGCGAGATCTACTATTATACACGACTGGGAGCCCAGTTGACGGCACGTAAACAGTTGGTAAAATCACCTGACCTACCTAACTGCTTTCAGTTAGGTAGGTCAGGTGACTTTTTCCAATTGTCCCTAGTGCCTCTCAGGGCCTTCCAGGCGCAGAGTGTTTATCATGTGTCATTTTTTTGCTAATGCACTCAATTTGAAGCATGAAGCATGTCTACAGATTGATGCGTGGTTTGTTAGCCTAGTCGCATCAAACAAATAAGCTGATTGTCAGAATATAATGAAAGAGAAATAAAATGAAAGGGAAGCGAAAGTATCTGATCTGCTCTCTATCTCTACAACTATCCTTGACTTGCTTAAGGCATTCGTCTGTTTTCACTTCTTCCTGTCTGTTGTGTGGGTTTTCGACTCAACTTGAAGCGTTGTTAATTGACGACGCTCAATTTGCGTGCAATTTGTTTCATAGGTGATAAGTTTTTAGCGACTTGTAGTCGAGCATTCCCTGCAAGCGACTGTGGAAGTTTTCGCGGATCAAAGGACACTAATGGCAGCTGTCTTTGTACTGGCTACATCAGACAAATAAGCTGATTGTGGAAGTTATAGTAGGAATGACTCGGGTGAGGTGACCAAGGTCCAGCGGTAATTCAATGTAACATGAGAGGAGCCATTGATTTAGTTAAGTGGCTATTCAAGACTCTCCTCTCTCTGACTCGCTAATGGTCTCCACCTCATATATGAATTTTAGCGCATTGCCCCGAGGACGGACACTCCCGCGACGTCGTAGACCGACTTAGAAGCGATAAGCATGGGTAGTATCCAAGTTTCCTTTCACAACCCTTTATGGTATCAACAATATTCTTTAGTGGGAGATTAAAGATAACTCTCTTCACGAGGTACTTTCCGACTATACCTGGGTCGCTCGTCAGTGGTCTACTGAGCAAAGATCACTTTTTATTTCTGCCAGATTGGTCAAATCGCCAACCCACTTGTAATTTGTCAGGGGATTGGAATGCACTGATCTAAAAATAAAGTTGGCTACCTACCGTTACACTATAGCCTTGGCAAGGGTTGAAATGAAGTGGAAAAGCTCTATTCCTTCTCTAAAGTTCTATGTCTGTCTTTATATAATGAGCCTAATTTTCTTCTATACTTGATATAAGCCTCTTGTCTTATCTTCTGTCCCTCCTCTCCACAGCCTCCAGCTGCTTGCCAGTCCTTTTGACCATTGTAAATGCCGTTTGTTACAAACCGCAACACTAGCGCCATCACGTGGGTTCCTTCGTTCAAAGACTCGCCTGGATTATTGCCTTGAAAGAGCTTGGAGAATTCACACAAATTTTCAGGTCATGTTCTCTCTGAACCTATTGTTCACTTCTAGGGCGTTTTGCCTAGTGATGATTTTGATCAGGACCTCGATAGGCAACAAAGATAGCGCTATTTCTCATTTTTTTCGTTTGGAACAAAGCGCAGCGGGTGACATTCAAAGCAACAAGTTACCTGGTGGAAGGTGGAAGAGTAGCTGCATGGTGACTTGCTATGAATAAAGCGTTAGAACCTAGTCCTAATCTAGCGATCTCCCAGCTCTGTCCCAGCTCGCAGCGTGATTTGAAGAATATAGGGTTTCACTGGGACCTCAGTGACCATACTCGTGAGATCCTCGATACTAGGCCTGGGGCAAAACCGGGAGCAAAACGAACGGCGAATGTTTTCCACTGGCAAGCGGCTGCACGGGCCGAGTCAAAGTCAATAACGGACTGGATTAAGAAGAATGGATCGCATGCTGTGATTAAGACCATCCAACACAAGACATTTGTGTTCCTTCACCTCTGGCAAATACATTATGTAGCTTACACTCGTCATTGATTTTTTTTTTCAGAACATTTATGGAAACAGTCTACAGTGTTCTGTGGACGACGTAACCAAACAGAGCCTAGCACCTATTGACGAAAATAAGTGCTACTGTTTAGCTGGAGAGTGACCGCTCTACAGCGAAGCAAATATTTCGCCAAGATTTTCAGACCCGCTACCTGTAGGTAGCGGGTCTGAAATACGTACCAGCTCGGATTTTTTTAGTTCTGATGAGAGAATGGCCCATTCTGGGACATGTAATATAGGGAAGATAGAATTTTTCGTTTCAATACAACTATATTAGCATTGAGGACTAATGCTATATTGTATCCGACGAGTATAGCCAGTAATAATGGAGAGAACGTAATGAGAAGTCACCGAACGATTTTACATTCGTATATTTGACCACAAGAGGCCATTTGCTAATTACGCGATGTTGAACCCAATGGGCTGCAACCCCTCTTCGTCTTGGTGATTTATCATTGGCATCATTAGGCTGGAGATGTGACAGCCACAAGTCACCGTCACCTACTGGCAGATACCTGGCTAATGGTTGGCGATGACATAGATCTATTCGAACTTAGAGCTGGAAAAAAGGGTTTAGAGTAAAAGTATACGTGAGAAGTAAGGAAAGAACAAACTAGTTCAGATTGTGGCATTTAATTCATGAAACGAAATCAGTATTAGGGACATTTAGTACAGTTATCCCAGATGGCAATCAACATCCCCCTCATGTTCTGTTGTCGAGACCATACCCAACAGTGATGCTCCTGTTTGAAGTGCTGCATGTCAGTGCTATACTAAATTTTCTGCTGGCGGAGTTGACACCTATATGACCAGCAATCCGGCCATTGGTCTTTATCTTAGCTAGCTTAGGCGTATTGAGGATCTCCTTGAGATCCAGTCGTTCTCTTTTTCCGTCACTGTCTTCCCATGACTCTATCCTAAGCCTGTTAAATCTGAGGCACGCCAAGAGGACATGCCGTACTGTTTGGTTTCCATTACCACATTCGCACAGGGCGTCGGTAACATCAGGCACCTTCCTCTCGTGTAGAAATTGTCGCAATCCGATTTTTGCCTGTGCCCATCTGAATAATGGTAGAGCTGAGAGCCTTGTGTAAGGAGTTGCGTCCCTCTTCCATTGAGCCAAGTATGACTCCCCTAGGGCTATGGTTCCCTCAGGGCCACAGCTCCCCTAGGGGATATGGCTCGCCCTAGGGTTATGGTTCCCTCAGGGTCACAGCTCCCCTAGGGGATATGGCTAGGGGACGGAATTCCCTAGGGACTTATTTACCCTGGGGGATGTGATTTCCCCTAGGGACGAGATTCCCCCAGGGGCCCCATAACCCTAGGGGCGTCATACTTCGACCTGAATATTCTCCGAAAACGTCGACTATATTTAGTAGTATGTGGCATACCACCTTTAATAGGCGTATGGCTTGTTCAACTCCCACAGTAGCGTAAACGACTGATGGGTCCTCCGCCATCTAGGCTATGTCGACTGTAAAATGATATTGTCTAATAATCAAAATGTTATATAACATATATCCCATATTTAGCTGTAGCATTTCAGTTTGGTAATGGCACGACATAAGTGTGGCACCGCTGCTTACCAAGCATCCAAAATTAACGAGCTAACTAGATTTGGTTACCATTTGAAACTGAAGGAAAGCCAATCACCTAGGCATGATTGATAAAAGAAAGAAGATGCTCTAATTCTTATTGGAATACAAAACGTCAGGATTATATTTTCGCATTATTAAGTGTAATAGCCCTGTCAAAGGCTTGAATAATTGGATCATAGAGAACTTCCGATTTCACTGGTGTCCCTGTAAAAATATCATCTTTGTAGATACAAAACAAGACCTTCCTCACATCTCGACACAGAGACTTTACCTCCTCGAACTCGGGCGGAAACTCAACCAACAGATTTTCGAATCTTTTGGCACCCATATCACTCGCTTTAATACGTGCAATGTCGTCGTATGATCCTGTATACCACTTTGCCAGGCGGCTTACTTTGGGTCGGCCCTGTAAGTTCGTCGATAGTCTCCAACCGTGACGAGCACACTGCCAAATAAGCACGTAGAGAAACGATTCTAGATCGTGACGGTAGGTATGGTCTGTTCCGTCCAACACCTCAATCGCCATGAACTCCATCGTGCCTGTCTGCTGTCTCGCCCCAGTGCGGCCCTTGTCGCGTTCCTTGGCGAGATCAAGGTCGATCAACATGCCGTGGTAGCCATCAGCCTTGTCCGGATTGGTGATGATGATATTGTTCTCAGAGATATCGCGATGGAGGATTTTGCCGTCCAGGTAGAGGGACCGGTGCGCCTTGATCGCATCGCGTAGCGCAAGCAGCAACTCCTTTGCCGAAGTGAACTGATGGATCGCCCGTCCTGCAGGTGTGATGGCCAAACAGCGGAAGATGCGGTTGTCGAACGGCCCTTCTCTCGTGGAGGCGACCAGGCTAGTCTTCTGCGCTGCCTCGACATCGAACGACACCTCGTCATTGGATGCGATATCCTGGAATCTCTTGCTCGACCGTGACCGTTTGAGAGGTGGTGCACCTACCGCCTGTCTAGATTTCCGCTTCCTCGAAGAACCCGATGAAGAGCCCTTCGCGAGGCTTAGTCCCTGCAGCTGTGTAATTGACTGAGACTGCTGGCTCTGGGGTTGCGATAGGCTAAACGAAGACGACACACTGAGAGCCGGACGACCGCGGAAAGGATACGGCTCCCCAAAAGAAAGACCATCACGCAGCTCCGCGATGCTCGTGACGGTGCCCTGCCCAATGACTTTGGCAACCCCTTTCACACCGCGTTGGTGTGCGAGTCGGAGAAGGTCGACTTCCGGGCGCCGTCTGGCAGACATCCACGAGAACTTGACCACGCTTTCACCATCCGAGTTTGGAATGCCTGGGCTGTTGGCGAGAAAGCAGCAGGTGCCACGACAAACAACAGCTGACTGAACGGCGATAGGTTTTGGTTGTAGCCGCAGTTGTTTCCTTCCGCTGTCAGCATCTGATATAGAGACTGTCCGGCATCCGTCATCGTGCAAGGTGGTGAACACGTCGAGTCCTAGCTCTTCATCGCTCATCAACGTATATCCAATCATGGCCCTGAAGAATCTTTTAGGGTCACGGCGAATATCAAAGGGTCCAGAGCTATACGGGCCTGATCGGTCAGTCACCCATAACTCCATTTCAGACCCACAAAGGGTGAAGGAGTGGACGAACCGACGGGTCGGCTGCGCAGCGAAGACGTCTCGCACGTACCGCTCCATCTGTAAGAGTGTCCCCTTGTCAAAATCGGGCTGCTTCAGCTCACCGATGACATGGATATCCTTCCAGTCATGTCTGGTGTCCTTGTTCTCGTTCTTTCTCCGCTTCATCAAGAAATCGAGCTGTCGCTCGGCTTCCGACCCGGTCAGGTCTTTCTTCTTTATCGTCTTCTTGTAGTAGTACCCGCGCGTCTCAGCAAAGAACCTCTCCTGGAGGCCGAACAACCACTCAAGAACGTCTTCCTCCGTCGGAGGATCGGGAAAGTCCTCAACCTCATCGTGGCCTCGCTGTAGCACTCTCTCATAGATGGTGGAAAAACCTTCCTCCCAGTCCTTTCCTTGGAAATATTTCGCGTCGAAGCCCTCAACAACCCTGTATGTGCACGTCTTAATCTCGTCAAAGATCCTCAGCTCTACAAGCTCACGCGTCTGTTCTTTGCCTTGCTGGGAAGAGAAAGTAGATCTCAGCGGTGTGGCCTGTGATGTCGGGGGAACGGTTGGAAGGGGTGTACATCGCGATACAGCGACGATAAGATCGAATACAGTCTTCCATATGTCAATGTCAGACGCTTTTTGGAGTATGAGCCGTACCAACGGACGGTAATCTTCGTAGCTGAAATCCCCACTGCGCAGGCGGCGGAAAATACCTGACAGCTCAGAAGCCACATCTTGGTTGCTTGCCGGTGAGCGAAGATTGAAAGCTGATCTTTCACCCATCAATGTAGTAAGCAGTTTCGATATTGCATCTTGAAAATATTCGCTGTCATCCGTCGCTTTATCATTACAGTAGTCTTCAGACTCTTGAAGGTACTTGTGCAAACGATGAAGGGAGTCATTGAAAGGATGCTTGGAGATAATAGAGAGATCATCCCCCGATAAACTATCCATCTCAAATTTCAGTGCATAAATTGAGCGATAGTAGATTCGCCTGACAACTGCGACTGGTTGTATGACATCTGCTTATGAGAGTAAATATGAGAGAGTGAACATGAGAGTAAACCATACCGTCTGAGTCATCACGTGAGCCCTTTATGTAAACAAGTCATCTCTCATTCAAGTAAGCCAGTGGCTTCAAGCTTCCTACACATTATAGTGACAGGAAGGAAGAGAGTGAAGTTGGTAGTTTCTTACTCTGCCACAATTACGCTTCAGTAGGCACCGCAACATACACTGGCATGCACTGACTTATCTCCTATCAAGCGACATAAATGTGATTAAACGAAGGAAAGAATTATTTTCCGCTACGAAAGGTTATAGCCCGAAAAAACATCAAAATGAGATAAAAAAACTATCTGCTGTCCCTTCATCCATTTGCGCCCGTGGAGACGCTGAACCTCACTCGTCATAAAGGTCCATCGATAGAGTTTGGCCCCCCAGTTTAGGCACGACGTGTCCGTTCACCATCAGAGCTCTCTGGATATGCGCAAATTTCAGCCGGCCCTCGTTAGCAGCCAGCGTACAAGCAATGGATAAATGGTTCTTGATCTGTGACTATAATGAGAGGATGGCAATGCAATGCAACAAGTGTATGTCACTTACCTCCCGTCCATTCAGCTTCACCAGAGCCAGTGAGTCCAGTTCCTGCTCATTAATATTCACCTGGAGCTTGGTGTTATTGGTAAGGTACTGTGCAAACACTTCTCTTCGAGCATCATTATTCAGATCGGAGTAATGAAATGTTAGGTGGACACGATTGCGGATTGCTGAATCCAACCCAGTTGGCTGATTAGTAGTCAAGAACATAACTCCGTCATAGTATTCGAGCTTATGAAGGAAGGTAGCCACAAGACGATTTCGTTCGATGTGTTCGGTAGATCGTTGTGTGAGGAAGACATCTGCCTCATCAAGCAGTAGCAGTGCTTTCCAGTGACTTGCTGTTCGAAGAATCTCCCCAAGCTGCCTGTCCAAATGTGCAGCATCAGACGATAGTTGACCGGCAGATACCTGATACGTGAGCTTTACGTAAGGAACTCAAGAATTGATTCAGGAAACGTACGGAGTATAGCGGCCGTTTGTGTGTCTCTGCCAACGACTCTGCCGTCCCAGTCTTCCCAACCCCGGGAGGTCCACTAGACGTGTCAGCTGCACATTATCGAAAATAGATTAGGAAACATATGACAAGAGTGCAATGAGACCGCGCCCTTTGTTTTTTATAAAATCATCGAATTCGCTCATCCTCCCGCTCCCCAAACGACTTTCACCTATTGCCTTAATGATCTCTTTTCGGTCGTGTGGAAGCACTAGCCGATCAAATGGAGCTGGCAACCACTCAATCTCTGAAATATTGTCAATTGCAAACTCGCCTAGAGAATGTCAGTCCTGGTAATCCTGCATTCATTTATCGGGTAACTTACCCCAGAATTTGTCCCCTAGACTGAATCCAAGAACGGTTGGCGTACATACAAGCAGATCATTTTCTGATAGCTCGCCTGGACGCTTGTCCGTACATTTCACCCGCTCCTCGAACCTGTCAGAGGCGGTTCCATTGAACAAGTCAATGCAGGACACACGATTCTGGAGCTTCGGATAACCTGGGTTGACTTCTTGAAACCTGCATGCATCAATCATGATCCTTCCATTGACCGGCACATGGGCGATGGAGCCATCTTTTTTGCGGATAAACGATACGCCATGGTATTGGCAATGATGGCTAGACAATGTCTCAGTGAATGTCTTTCCACACCTGCGCAGATACCTCTCTATCGTATCCTTCTGTGGGTGGTACTGGAGAGGAAAGGCAGAAAGTTTGCTGATTGGTATCGCTCCGTGGAACTTGAATATAGACAGTTCATCTTGCACCTCCTCAAAAACCCGTCCGTCGAAGTCAATATAACGACAAGAGAGCTCAAAATACTTTATACCCTGACGTGTTTCCTTTTCCTTTCCAAAATCGTATATAAGCGCCCTCGGTTTACCGGTGCCAGGACAGGCTGCGCATATAATCTCCTCGGGTTTGAACAGGAATTTTAAAAGATCATACGTGATCATTTGCTGCGCGCAGAGAGCCTCAAGCCTCTGTGATGATTCTGTATAGGTACTTTCGATACAATCTATCAATAGTGCCAAATGTTTGAGACCTGTTTCAGAAGCTGCTGGCCATTCCGAACTGATATAGCTCTTCATCTTTGGCAGGCACGTGAATAACAGTTCTTGATCCATCTGCCATTCCGTTAGTGTTAATCCAAGTGGATAAGGGGGAGACATACTGTGGGTTTATCAGATTCAAGACTGACTGCCTTCAGACCCTGAAATATATCCCTCAAAACGTTACCCAGTTCTTCCGATTTGATGTCGATGTAAGATTTGGGTTCCGTGGAGTTTTTTTCTTCCCACTATCAGTAGCTGCCAAATCGGGTCTGGTGGGAATAAACTTACCGTACCGCTGGCGCACAACAAATATATATTCGTCAAGCTCCGTGATGGTAGAGGCACTAACCGAGTCCTTGATTTTGTATTTGTACTCTTTTTCGTCCCAGCTAACAAGATTTTAGCAAATGCAGTATAGGGATATGAGCTAAAACGCACAGTTCATCAACCTCTCTATAATCCATCTTGGACGCTCGTACCCTTGTTCCATTCGACTCAGATTTGTCCGTCAGCTGTTCCGCAGAAGCACTGTCCCTAGAATCAGAAGGAGTAGATGATTCAGCCACTTCTTGTGACCTCTTTACCATTCGCAATGCATGTTCAAGAGCTGAGGCAAGGCGATCCTCAGTCACGAATGGGGAAACAGTGATAGGGGAAGGGGGCGGGTTGTGAGGCAACTGCATCCGTTTCTTCTCGAACGCATCATCCTGCTTGATCGTCTTTAGAATCTCGGTAGTTTCTCCACCATTGGTTGTGAGGTTCTCCTGGATTGGATTGCTTGCATGCAGTTCCCTTGGCGAAGAAGGGCGGCTCGGAATAGATGGGAATGACGGTGGAGATTTAGGTGGTGTTTGAGGCTGGGAGGATGGCTGGTGAACAACCACGGTTGAAGATCTGCCATTGACCTTCGTTGCTGCTGGCATTGTGCTGTTTGAAATGGCCTTTTGAGAACACAAATTGAAGATTTGTTATTTGTTACATCGAGGATTGGGAGGAATCGTTCCTCTTTATATACTTGTCATCGACCTAACATGCAATGCAATATCCATCATTTTCTTGCAGGGATTCCTTCTTTGTGATGATCTATTTGGCGCAAGACCATGTTCAAGGAATGGGATGACAGTGAAGTTCATACAGTAGATTGAGCATAGCGGCGATGTAAAGTTAAAATTATAAAAAGAGCTGTTTGTTGAACACCCTTGTCTCCTCATTAATGGGCTTACCTAGAGCTATGTCCTGGCGTTCAATAAATTGACCGGATCTTAATTGGTCACTTGTGCATAAATACAGCCAGCTCTGAGGTTCCGACTTCACGTCAGTCTTTGGGACATCAAGTTGATCATGGTTAACAGAACTCTGGTTTCCGATTGCCAATCACCTTGTTGACTAACACCCAACGCCCCCACTATTCACGTGACTGGGCACACAAAGCCTGAGGAGAAGAGACTAGAATGATCTTGGTTGAACGAAGTTGGCAGTTAACTGTCAAAAAGTTGACCGAATTCGAAGCACACTTGTCGAGCGTCATAACTAGCACTGTCTTGCTCTCTTACCTTCAAGATCCAACTGCCACTCGCCAGACACTTCACACATTGAGAATCTGCCTCTCCAGCAGGGCAGCGGGGCATTTCATGAAACCTTGCCATGCCCCTCTCAAAAAGGGAGTTAAGGTATTTCATCAAATCCACGCAGAATTTATTTTCGGACAGCATGACTCCGTTTCCGTCATCATCAAATTCCATCAAGTGCTTTCCCACTTTCCCGCCCATGTTGCACTCCGCAACTCGAAGCTTGGATTAATCTTTATCATACTGTCGATTTCCCTGGCATCATCAGCCATTGTAGGGAGTTGTGTTGTTCAAGGCCTTACGTCAGCGCCTGCGATATTATCCTGTGTCGAACTCTATGCCGAGAGACTCTAGAAACTTATTGTTATTATGGAGGTCAGCCATCTACAAAATTTCTTCATTGCAATATGATGCAACTAACATTGCTATTTATAAAGAGGGGTGAAAAGGCTCTTGCGGGCGAGGAAGAAAGAAACATCCCGAGTCATCGATTTCCGCCTGATACAGTCAGTAGAACGATATATTTCAAAGGCGAACGTCTCTCGATCTACAACCAGCAAACGAACCATCTGAAGACAAGGGCAGAAGATATACAAGAATACAGGGAATATGAGGTGCCTCCTGGGTACACCTGCTATGTTATTGGTGCCAGCTTGTATTTCAAGGTTTAAGTGTTTATCGCTCGTTGCATTCCAAGGACACTGTTCAGGTGATACCCATCATCGTGACCGCATCAAATGGTCAAGGAGACGTCCTGCATTTCATCCCTTGGGAACAAAGTACCCAGACACCCTGTTTTCGTCAATCTGTGCTTTCTTTCCCACTTCCAGAGCTGGCTATTCTCGACGGCCTTTTTAAACGGTTCCGGTAAGGTTGAAATAATACCGGCAGGAGCATTCGAGAACATGTATTTCATCTCTGCAAACCATATAATATCGTCAGATTCATGTATATAGTTGAACTTGTGTCTTCTCACCTCTATTTTCACCATTCGGGGGTGGTGTCCAGTGCTCATTTTCCATTCTGGAGCTGGAGGAAGTCTCTAATCCGACTTCACAGCTTATCTCCTTGGGACACTCAATACGTACGTGTTTCGTCGCCGGTTCGTTTTCTGACATGTTGCTCTTTGTTATCACTAATTTGGAATTCGTGCTTATGATAGCCTGGATTCACATTAATATTAAAGTATTGATTCGGCTAGAAGGAAATCTTACTTTCGAGGAAGGAAAGTGTGTTTGGTTGTCTCAGTGCGCGTGCCATAACCTGCCTAATCTGCTCCGAAGCTATCCAACCGCAAGGAAGACTCTGTATTGCCAGGTATCTCTGCACGTTTTCCAGTAGCCATTCAAACTCATCGCCAGCCAAAGTGGCTAAGCTGTTAAAAGCGATCATGCAGAGAACAGCTGTTTCACATCCTAGATTTTGGAGTCTAGCCCAGCGAGGCTCGTCATGGGAGCCAGTCTTGGGGTTACCATCTGATAGTTTCCTGATATTGAAGCTCAATTTCCGCACTGGTAGTTGCTTTCCACGACGTATGAGTCTTATAATAGGCTCCAGTTTTTCTAGCACTGAAAGCTGAGTTCAAAGCTCTGAAACCTCGGCTTTCAAGGCCTTCAATGTACCTTGGTCATTGTCATGAAGATGAAAGGAAGCATGGTTGATTGTGTTCAGTTCGTTGAATGTTGGTCGCATAATGGCGAAGTGTCAGAGACAACATAAATCCAAAGAATGGTGTGGGTGGTAGGATAACGAGCATGGGACACAACTCGATTTAAATGACAGGATGGTCGTGCGGGGTTGGCTATGAGCTAGTTTGGCTGCTCTTGGCTCTCAAGTCATTTGATGCAGTTCCCCGCCAGCTTCGCTTAAGCATGATGGCTCTGAACACAGGCATTGACACTTCGGATGTATGTGGAAAATTGGAGTCCTGTCAACATCATTTGAATGCCTACTGCAGTCTTGGAGAGAAAGCCAATTGTCAAATGCCACGTAAACTCCACCTGAAGACCAGTCATCAGTCACCCGAACTGCACCAACCACAGTTTTTGGTTGCGCGGTTCCTGTTTCAGTAGAAGATCTATTTTGGGGATCACCACCAAAGGCCCATGCTGTCGTTCAATCCTGGTAGCTGTAGCTTGTGACATGTCAGACTCTCCCTCCCCTCCCCATTGGGAAGCACATAAATACAGTGCTTTCACCACCACTTGTTGAGAAAAAGCGGCATCTTTCACCAAGTAAATGCACATATCAAGCCAGTCAATCGCCTCGACCCTTCTTCCCTTCTCGATGACTTGTTGGAACCATGGCAGCAACGATTTCATATAATCCACCAAGTCTGTCTTCATTCTTGACTGATTCCATTACCACCATAAAGGCAGCCGCGCACCCGCCAGACAATATCTCGAGTACGTCGGAGAAGAAGACCAACCACTGAGTGCTCTATCTCCCTACTTCGCACAACACGTCGGTTCACCTCGATTTGAGCCCCTCTGGCCCTGGTGCCGCCCCTGCATGTCTGCTCGTGAGTCGTCTCAACTATACAATTTCGACAAATGTCGTGAAGACATGCAATATCACTGTCCGCACCGGGACTACTGTCAAGACGATCTTGGACACTATCAAGTCAACCAATTACGATCGATATAAGTTCGCCGAGGGGGGTCAGGGCTGCCGCTTCTGGGTGGACAAGATGGTGACGTTGCTGCAGGAACGTCAAATCGCCGTCAACGAAATTGAAACACAGGCAGTTCATAACGATCTTCAGCGAGTTTGGTCTTCTGAAGGTCAGCCCGTGCCAGCTGCTCAGCTTACTGGGATGAGCCCTGGTACTTTCTATTAGCATCTTTTGTTCACGTTAATGCACTTGATATATTTCGTGAAAGCAAATACGAGTAATTTGATTGTCACAACCATACTCTACGTGCAGGTCCTCTGCGGTACATGGCCAGATGGTTTTGTCCACGCTGCTGTCGTCAATGCAAAACCAATCGTCAGTAAATGTTCTGCTTCTTCTTGGTAGTTATCCATATATTTCAGTAGTCCTTGTGTAAATTCGGGAGTGCCAGTCCTCAAGAGCGCTGCCGTTTCAAATAGCTCAGGATATCCACCGGAGTGGGCCCAGTCGAGTAGCCAGATATTTCCATCTCCATCAAGTATCATGTTGCGAGGGGCGACATCCATATGGCACATAACAAGCTTGCGGAATTTGCCGGAGAATCCATGATGGTCGTATGTAACACGATTGAATTCTTTGCACACGAGGAGACGCTCATTAAACCAATCTTCCATATGCCGAGAAGTCAGGAATGGCCCAGCCCCGTAATCAGTAAAGAGCGGCCCGCGCGAGATGCCACCGCCGACTGGCCCGGGCCGTTCTATCTCGATGTCATGAATTGTACGGAGATAGTCCGCTATTTGGGCATAGATAGAGGACCGGACCTTGTTGGTGAGTGTAGGCCAGATATCACACAAGGGGCTACCGTTGATAAACTCCATCAGAATGTAACCCACCACTTGTTCCTCGCCATTATATACTACGGAGCGCTCCTCCCATGCATCAAAAATCATAGGCACTCGTATCCTTGTTCTCTTACGAATAAATTTTGTATTTCTCGCCTCGGCTAGGGACACTCCGTTACCGTACTTTAGCACGGCAGATTCATGAACTCGCACTAAAACTGCACCTTCCTGTCCATAGACAACTGGAGCGGAATGTATAGCACCCAAAAGCCGGATTCGAGAGATATCCTGGATTTTGCATCCAGCCAGGGGAAAGGGAGGTGCCATGACAACAGCGATGACTGGTATCTTGATGGCTGGGCTTCGGTAGGGATAGGCTAGGGAGAACCGCAGGCGAGCAAAGAAAAGCGTCGTTTTTCGGGGTTGTTAACAAGAAGCTCACTAAGAAACTGTCAACGAACAGAACCATCTTGTAATTTTTTCTGCACTTACAAAGTCTCATGGCATTCGGTTCATATGGGCCCTTACACACAAATCGATGGGATAGATCTCCAGGGCTGACCTTAAATGCGTCCGACGAAGGAAAGGGATCAGGCAATAATGTCTTGTCTCCAGTCTCACGTGCGGCACTACTAGACTGGCCGGCGGGACCATGAATTTCACATTTGGTCCCATTTGGCCTGGTCCCATACATTTCTTGGCGTGAGTCCCACCAGGACCAAGCCTCAAAAAAATCTGAAAATGGACCATTTCTGAGAGAAATGACATGAAAAATGACCAGATTTAATTCAAGAATAGTGAAATGAGAGTAATTTCTCAGAATAAACTGTGAAAGATGATTATTCTTTCAAAATCAGAATAAGACTGAGATTAAAGATTAAAATCAGTCTCATTCAGTTCATTCAGTGATTACTTATATAATCAGAATTTGATAATAATTATTGATAATACTCATGAAACAACTAAATACATTCTTATACAAGTTTATTCTTTATTTTCTCATAAAAACTATACTTCTCTGATATACTGTGATTAGAGATATTAAACTATCTGATAATTTCATATTTTATAATTATAAGTTTCTTGATTATTTCTTCTTATAATTGTTCTCAGTAATAGTAATAAATATCTTAATTTAAGTTAAACTTTCACTTCATTCTTATCTCTATCAATGAAATTATCAGAATATTATATATTATCAGTATAATAGTTGAATATATACTCTCAATAATTTTTTATAACTCTAGAATTGATTTAATATATGAATTCATTAGATTATCTTAAAGATAGTAGTTAAATTCAGTTTTATAAGTATATAGTTTTATCTGATTTTCAGTTATAATTAATATATATAAGTTCTGTTTCAAAGTTAGTATTATAATTCTATGAAATATAAAGTATTATCAAAGATTATTACTTATTAAAGAATTATATTTCACTATCTTTATATCTTAAACATCTGTTTATTTAAATCTCTGATAGTTAGTATTATAGTAGTCTCAGACTAATTTAATATATAAGTCTTATTTCTTCTCTATTCAATCTTAAGAAGTGTAGATATTAACTTAATAAGAGAAATTTAGTAAAGCTGCTATAGTATAATACTCTGTAAAAGATTATTCAGTTTTACTATAGTAATATATCAGTTTATTTCTTATAGTAATAATAGCCTGCACTATAGTATTATCTCAGACTGAATTTCTTTTTAAGTAATTTAACTACTTCTTAAGATAAGTAAATAAACTATTATATACTTATCAGACTGACTGCAGTATTAATATATAAGTGATTAAAACTGTCTTTATTATCTTATAAAACTGAAATAGTAAATTAATTATATATTTTAACTAAGTTTACTTTATATTAAAAAGTTTTAATATCTGAATCTTTTCTTAATCAGAGTATTGTATTTAATAATTAATTATCTGATATAATTAAAGAGTCTGAATAGTTATCTTATATATTAAACTTTATTATATTTTAACATTCTGTATTATATTCAGTGATATAACTGATTTATTTATTTATTAAATATTATGAAATTATTATTATTATTTAGAGAAGATATAAATTATATTAATAATATTTTAAATCTGTAATATTTAAATTATTAGTCAATCTATTCAAAATTAATAGTAGTATTATTAAAAAGTATTATTAAAAAACAATATTAAAAAGTATTATTAAAAAATATTATCTTTTATAAAATAAATATAAAAGTTACTTAAGTAATCACTTTTATTTTATTCTTATTTCAAGAATCAGTTATCTCATTATTCTTTATCTTGATATTAAGATTCTTTATCAGTATTTATATCATAAGTTGAATTATATAAGTAATATAGAGAATATAATCTTATTTATTATTTCAGAAATACAAAGTTAATTTTTACTTTAAACTCTTTATTATAGTATAGTTATTCACAGTATTATCAGTTATAATTATAAGAAGACTGAGACTAATATCTTAATAGTTATTTTTAATCACAGCTATTAATATTTCTACTATATAATTCTCAGTATAACTACTGATTAATGATTTAAATTCAATTAATGTCTTTTAATAAGTTCAGTTCTTATCAATATAATAATATATAACTTTTATAAATATAAGATTATTTATACTAGTTTATACATTCACTGTAAGAGATACTTTTTAATAATTCTTCAACTCTGATTCTAGATATTATATATTAACTTTGTAGTATATTTTAAGATTGAACTGAAGACAGAATCAATATGAAATATAAAGATTTAAATTAAGTATTTAAAGAAGTATTCAGAATTCAGAGTTTTCAATTAATTAAAGAGAAAGATTTAGAGATATATATATATAAAATAATTATTCATGAAAGTTATTAAATAAGAGTTATGAAATCAGAGTACTGATATATAATCATTTTTACATAATTTTCTTCAAATTAGAAAGTTAGTGTTATTAAAAATTATTATCTGATAGAGTAACTTATCAGCTCAGTAATAATTTTCTGATTATTTTTCTTTTATTATCTATATTTTAATGACTTTAAATATCAGAAAATTTCTTTAGAATTATAATCAGTTTATAATGAATATTTTTAAATAAAGTTATAGTAATTGTAGTAGAGAGATAACTCTTTAGTAATCTATAATACAATCTATTAATAATTATTCTATAGTTTATCTTAATATTTGTATTGAGTTTTTTATAAATTTCATGACCTGAAATCAGATATGAAGAATGAAGTGATTATTCATTATAATTGAAAGAGAGTATTCTGTATTGAATTGTAAATAATATAGACTTTGTAATTTATAGTGATTTCTTAAAGAGTTTATGAATCTTCAATAGAAGTAAAAGAAATGAAAGAAGTGAATTTAGAAGATATAATAATAATTTAAGAAAGATAATAATTTATTTTCAATAACTAATCACTGATGTGTGTAAGAAGAATTAATATAAGAGAAAATAATCTTGTTTCTTAACTTAGTTATAATTTTAGTACTAACTCAGATTGAATATCATTAATATATAAAAGTAAATAAATAATCTTGATTAATCTCTGTTATATTTCTTAAAATATATTAATATTATAAAAGAGAGTATTATCAAATTATATTATCAGATAATATCATTAAAAATATATTAATATTATTATATTAATATTGAAAAAATGTTGATACTTATATATTATAGTGATTTGTGAATCATGATAGTTAAATATATATATATATATATCATTTCTGACTTGATTACAACTTGTACAATAATTTTTGAAAACTTAAAATCAATTTTAATTATTAATAATTAAAAACTTAAACTTATAACTAACTAATATAAAAAGAAAAAAATCTACTTCTTCTTTTTCTTATTCTTCTTATTATTCTTTATAATTCACTTCTTATTCTTCTTCTTCTTCTTCTTCTTCTTATCTGAGATGATAATTATCTCAAAATCTCTCTTCACTATCTTCTCAGAGAAGAGTTCTCACTGCTTTCTCTTAGCCAGATCAACCTGTGTCTTAAAATCTCACATTTTCTAGTCTGCTATCTCAGGTTTCATCTCAGCAGTAAGTAGATTGATATACTCAGAGAGCAGAGCTGTCTTCTCAATATTCTGAATTATAAAGTGTATTTAAGACCTGAATAAGATCTCAATTCTCTTCTTCTCTGTTAGCTTCTACTAATTAATTAGAGAACAGAAGTATTATCAAAAATCATTATCTCTTAAGAAATAAAAAGCTTATTAGTTTTAACTTCTTTATCTCTTACTTTAACACTCTCTTAATCTTCTTCTATTACTACTTATTTATAGTAATACTCTTCTTCTCTCTCTCTCTCTTTATCTTAATCTTAAATTATTCTCAGAACTTCTTCTGATCTCACTGCTACTGTATAAGACTTTTTACTATCTTCTTCTTCAATCTCTCATAGATGATGTTATCTGTATTATTTCTATACTTAGTTTAATCTAAATCTATTAAAAGTATTGCTTAAAATTATTATCATTCTACTCTCTTATAAAGTCTTTTCAAGGTATTATAATATGTCTTATAATCTATCTTCTCTCACTTAAACATCTTCTTCTTCTCTCTCTTCAATCTATAATAGTACTCACATGTCTTAATAGTCTGCAGAACTGCAGAATATTTGAAGAGAGATAATATAATTGATTTCAGTGAGTGTTAAAGAAGAGTGAAAGTAGAAGAGATAATCAGAAATAATATAATAATAATAATAATAATGATAATAATGATGATAATAGTGATAGTGATAGTAATGATAATGATAATAATAATAATAATAATAATAATGAAAGAAAGAGTGCATTGAAATATATTACTAACTTATTAAATATAAAGAGACTTAAAGAAAATATTAACAGCTTTCAGCAATGTATAGAAACAGCTACAGTGTTATTATTATTATTATTATTATTCTTTCATTATACTTATATACAAGCGGAGCTTATGATGAGTTCTTGCATGATGTTAAATACAGATCAAGTATTGATTATACAGAAGGAAATACAGGTGTTGAGATCACGCCAAGATAATAAGAACATAGGAAAATACAAAGAAGTGACAATTAAATACATGTGATAATAACTTCTCAGCTCAGAAATATAGAGTGATTCATTGAAGTGATTTGTACACCTCTGTATTTATTAGAAACCTGAGGTGCTTGAGTTTCAGATTTAATGTATTCCCTGCGGGTTTCGAACCCACGCGCCTTGGTTTCCCACGCCAAGGCGCTACCAGGTGGCCGCATTAACCATTCAGCCACCGGGGCACAGCTACAGTGTTGTATAGCAATATTATCTTCATTCAATACATGCACTGTTGATATTCTTTATATACAGTTATTATATAATCTGTATCAGAGATACATGCAGAAAACAGATCTTTATTACTAGAATAAATGATTACAGCAATTCTCTATTTTCATATTATAAAGATAAGTTATTCTCATTTCTTTCTTCTCTCTTTTCTCTTCTTCAATCAATCACTAATTTCAAGCTGATATGAAAACTATTAAAACACTCTCAGAAATTCTCAAATTGAAGAGTATAGACTAATTAAATTTTAAATATAGAAGAAATTAAATTATCTTCTATAAATTTAATTACTTACTCTCTTTTAAATAAAACAGCAGTCATATTCTCTTCTCTTCTCAATCAAATAAAACATGGCTTATGAAAAGTGAGTACTATATCAGACTATAATGATCAATATAGTCTCAGTACACAGAACTGTATATACACAGTATATACTGAATTAAGAGACTGTGTGAGTTATAAACTGACAGCAGTATCTCAGAGAGAGTTGTACAGTATAAGAAAGCTGCAATTCTCAGTTATATATGCAGAGAATGAATTATTATAGTAAGTGTATATATATTAAAGTAATACTTTTTAATAATACTCAGTCTCTGATATAATGAAAATAGAGTCTCTCTGTGAGATTCATTTCTATCAGAAGTCAGAGAATCTTATATTTCTTAAGATTATCTTCACATATCTTATCTGTGAAATTGATGAGAGAAATCATTGATTTCAGTATTCTATTCTTAATATTATTCAAGTGACAGCAGAGTTCATTCTGATCACACTTTTTAAGTGTATATTTTTTAATTATTCATATTTATATAGATATATACTGATTATTTATTAGATAATATTAAGATAATAACTTATTACAGCTGTATTACTCTCACTGTGAGAAATATACAGTTAATAATAAATATTATAAAGACTCTGAAAAGTAAGTATTTTAAAGATACTGCAGCTCTGTAATCTTGATTTTTTTTTTATTTTTATTTTTTATTTTTTTCTTTTTCTTTTCTTTTTTTTTTTATTTTTCTTTTTCTTTCTATCTCTTTTTTTTCTTTCTCTTCTTTTTTTCTTTCTCTTTTTTTTTTATTGTGATTTTTTCTTGTTATTTTATTTTTTGTTTTTTTATTATTTTTTATATTTTACATTTTTTTTTTAATTAAAATAATATTAATTATAATCTATATTTAGAAAAGTAATAATATTTAA
Organism: Blastomyces gilchristii SLH14081; assembly: GCF_000003855.2. Lineage (NCBI taxonomy): Eukaryota > Fungi > Ascomycota > Eurotiomycetes > Onygenales > Ajellomycetaceae > Blastomyces > Blastomyces gilchristii. The sequence continues at coordinate 397,419 of NW_003101664.1, forward strand.
TAACACTCTCTGTTGAATTTTCAACAAATGAGTACTATATTATGATATTATATAAGTGAGAAATGATTTCATGATCTCATTTAATATCATTTTCAATAATAAGATCAGAATGAAAATGTGACTAAGAATTTCAATATATTCTTTATCTAAGACTAGATTTTTATTTGAAAAGTAAATCTGAAACCTTTAATATTTGAAATAACAGGATTTGAAATTAATGTGATGAACACAAATTATGATCAGAAGTAATGCTTTTAGATAACATGATAACTGTAAAGTTTGATTCTGGTCTCAGACACGGTCATACGGTCAGTCTAGACACTACTCTCAAACTGTTGTAATTTTCACGATGAGAGTGTTACGAGATGAAGACTAGCTTTATCAGAGTGAATAGCAGCAGTATACTAGATCATATTGAAACTGAATCTTGAAGAAGAAGAAGAAGAAGAAGAAGCTATCTAAGCTAGAGATGAGTGAGTGAATATGAGGTAGTAAGGCTTGTGTGAGTCACCTGATCATGCTCTATGCTCTAAGAGTCAAGACTCTTATATTCTGCCTTTTCATCTCCGCCGCGGGTCTCTCTTTCTGTAGTTAAAAAATACATATATATGATGATACATTAATGTTCATGATTTCTTGCTAGTGAGACAAGCTCTGCTCTAGTTACAGCTGATGAGACAAGCCCTGCTCTGAGATTTCTAGCAGAACATGCTCTGCTCTAGAGATTGCAGTAGTGAGAACTTCTGACTCTACTGTGTATTATATATACTAGTGAGATGAGCTCTGCTCTAGATTCAGTATTGATTGTTGTATCAGATCAGTGTATTAATATTATTATAGCTTATAAGAGTGAACTTGAAATGAGAAAAGTATGTCTGCTTGATTGATTATCTCAGCTGATATATTAGAAACAGTGTTATTAAGTGAGAAAGACTGTGATTAATATAAGTAGTACTTATAGAAGACTTCTATATATGATTAAGTATTAATGAGATAAGCAGAGTTCATTCACTTATTAAACTGAGATTCTTTTTTCAGTTATTATATAAGAAACTTAATCTTATTCTCTCTTAGAAGTTTCATATCTAGAATCTCACTAATATTATAGTCTTTATTCATATTATCTATCTCTGAGTGAATAGCTTTTAAGAGTGTATAATTATTATTAATTTCTGTGACTCTGTAAGATTCTAGAAGAGAGATATAAAAAATATTATATATACAGTATAATAAGAGTAGTAATAGCTTATAGACTTAAGTATTAATATATTTTAATACTATAAAGAATTCTAGAAACTTATGATTTAACTTCTTATTAAAATGTCTTATTTTTATATTCTTATTATTAAGAAAGACTAGATCTTCTTCTTTAAATTCCTGAGAATTATTATAGATATAGTGAATTATGAGATTCTGAGTATATAATAGATATATATAAGTCTCTTCTTAAGCTTTCTTAATAAGTATTACATGATATTCAGTGTCTGAGTGATTCAGTTCTGAGACTGAAAAGTCAGATATAATCAGCGGTAATAAGTGATATTCTAGATTTATGAAAAAAAGTGTGACATCTAGTATTGAATGAATTAAATTACTGTATATAAACTCTGCAAGAGTTAAAAGATTTACTCAGTTAGTTTAAAAATAGTCTGTGTAGAGATAAATATAGATTTCTAACTCTCAGTTCTATCTTTCTATTTATTTATCAGTCTGTGTAAGAATAAATGCTCACAGGTAATTATTCAGATGTTTGCAGCTTGATGTGATATGTACTGTTAACTACTAGAAGTATTTATAATAGAAAGATAAAATGTAGAGATTAAATGTATAATAGTATTTAAGCTGAGTTATAAATAGTATTCATGAACTTCAGTCTATATAGTTGTATGTAGTCAAGAGCTGCTAACTCTATTAATTATATAAGAGATAGAAATAGAGATAAAGAATCTGTAAGAAGTGAGATTTCTTACATCTCTCTCTCTCTCTAAGACTTTATTTGTGAAGTCTTTCACTGAGTGACTTCATAGAATCAGCTCAGTACTGTAGTAATACTTATTAAAAACTCTTCATATCTATAAAAAATCTTAGTAAGGAAAAATTTCTTGTTACTATAAAGAGAAAAGAGTCTGTTACTTAGTTTCTTATTCTGTAAGATTCTTTATAATTTACAGATTCTTCTCTGACTATCATACAGATTTATCTCACATCTTTTATATAAAAGAGTTTCAGTTAACTCTTAATTATTTTTATAAGATTCTTATATAATTATCACACAGATTCATCTCACAGATGAATCACTCTCTGTAAGATTACTCTTATTAAAGAGAAGTATTTATCAGTTAATCTTTTATTTATTCTTATAAATCATTGTTCTTTGACACTGTAGAATTGTAAGAAATTTTTTATTCTTTCATTAACTCTGTAGAATTATAGAATTAAGATGTCTGCAGTCTGCAATCACTCTTTATAGTTATATAGAAAGATTCAGATCTGCAATTCACAATTACTCTTTATTTACTAGAGTGATCTGACTGTTTCATGAAATCACTCACAGTGTAAGCAAACCTCTTTAAAGTAGTATAAATATCTTAGGTCTGTCTGTGAAACCTTATCTTCTTTTCTCTTTTTCTGTAACAGCTCTCATTCTCACAAACTGTGAGTATTCTCATTCATCCGTGAAGTGTTTTCACTCAGATGACAGAGAGAGAGTGTTTCTGACAATGTTTGCAGGCAACTCATGCAACCGGATCACATCACAGATGAAGATGTGAGTCAAATTCTTTGACTTCAAGTTCTTGTGAGTGAGTATAAAGTGTGCTATCTTGATAAAGTGATTCACTATTATCAGTACACTGTTAAAGCAGACATTATATATGTTCTTACTTTCAGAGAGACTTACAAGAGCATTCATTTCTAGCTGTTTTCAAGGTTTCTATGAGATGAGTAGAGGAGTAAGTTCTTTATATAATCTGAATCACACTATTCATGAACTCTGATAAATAGTATAAGAATTCACTATCTTCTTTATAAGTTCTCATATTTTCAGTCAGAAGTATTTTCTTGTAAGCAACTCATGAGTTCTAGTATCTATAAAATGACCTACTAGAGAAGAGTTATGATATCTTTTAATAAGTTCTATATATAGAAACTCATTCATAGATATATAAATTCAGCTCTCTCTTTATAAGAGATTATTTAAGTCTCTTCAATTCTTTGTTTCTGCAGAATTAGTCCCTGTTATAAGCAGTTTCTAAATATACTGAGTATATTCATTTTTCAGTTGTAGTTTAGATAATCTGAATAGAAGATCTTATAAAGACTTATACTCTGTTTCTTCTTATATCAGATCTTTCACAGTGCTTCTCAAAGCTTATAAACTCTTCAGATTATAGATACTCTCTTCAAGAATTCTTGCAGAGATTCTCAGAGTGTTAACTCTCAGTATTATAGAGAGTAGTTACACAGACTTCTTCTCTCTCTTTTTTCTCTTCTTTCACAGAGAATTGAGAGACTCTTCAGTCAATCTCTTTATAATACTCAGTCTGAGCATTCTATAAAGCTTTTCTATCTTTTCTAGTCTCTCTGTATCTGTTACTCTGATCTTCTTAATATAGTCTGATCTGTAAGAGAGGTTATCTGCTGAGTTCTTAGTTTTCTTAATATATTCTATCTTGAATCAGAACTCACTCAGTCTCTGAGCTCAGTGAATCTATCACTGTGAGAGTTTCTTAATTAAAGTAAACTATTATAAGCTATTATAATCAGTTCTAATAATAATCACTGTTATAAGACTCTTAAAATAGTGATATCAGTAATAGAAGAATTTCACTATTATAAGAAGCTTCTGATTATAATATTATAATTAA
>NW_003101664.1:403941-405531 GCF_000003855.2 Blastomyces gilchristii SLH14081
ATTCAGATCTGAGTTCTCACATCCTGCTTATTATAAGAGCAGATTCTCAGTTTTCATCACTCAGCTCATTTACTCTGTGAGCTTTAGAAACACTATAGTAATCTGAGATTCTAAGTTCATTAATACTTCTCATACTTATAGAGTAGTAGTATTACAGTACAGTCTCTTTTTATAAGCAAGTATTTTTATTAGAGAAGCAACAGATTCAGATATTAACTTTAAGACTCTTAAGAAGACTATTACTGACTCTGTTTATAACTTCTTAAATTTCTATTTTGATTTATTCAGACAGTTTGTACAGAGATATTCTGATTTAGAATAGATAAAGCAGAGTTTCTTTTTCTTAGTCTTTCTATTATACACTTTATTCATAGAAGCTTATGAAACTCTTTCTCTCTACTTAACAGTCAGATATAAATCTCTCTATATCTTATTATCTTTTTCTGATAAATCTGTTCTCTGTTATTCTAGCTCTTATAGAGCTGATTAATAATTCACTCTTCACAGATCTATGACTCTCACAGTAATCTGTAAGTAATGAATAAGAGTTATCAGTTTCTTCAGAGTTAAGAACTTAAAGTCTTACTTAATTCTACATGTTTTTATTCAGTCTCTTCATAAATATTATTATTCAGATCTTGTTTCAGAGCTCTGTTTTCATAGATCTTAATTTATATCATAATTTTATAAAGTACTGTGAGTAGTCTTTATCAGATTTCTCATCTCTTTTTCTAATATTAATGATCACAGCTCAGATGTTCTCTGTCTGACTTACAGAGTCTCTTAACTTATTCTCTAGATAGATCTTAAGAACAGATCAGTAGAATCTCTTATAATTATTCTCTAAATAATTTAATCAGTTCTTGACTTCAGTGTAGTAGAGATCTGTTATTATATAAATAACAGCTTCTTCATCTTTTATATCACACAGCTGAGCTTATAAGTCAATTTTGAATACAAACTTGTAAAAACTTTTATAGATTGTGATTTAATAAGTGATCTTAAGTGATTATAACTTAAGAAAGTTTCTTTTCAGTTCATAGATATCTCTGAAGATTATGTTTAGAGACTCAGTTTAAGAGTGTTTACAGATAGTAAGTATTTCTTGTAGAAAAATAGCTTAATTTTATAGAAGATACTCAAAAATGTTCTTCACTGAGATGAGTTTATTCATGAGTTTGAAGAGTTTCTCTGTCACAGATACAGAGAATGATATTTTATGAGTAATTAATAAGTTCTCTAAGACTTCTTTTATAAGAATTATTCATAATTCAGATAACTGCTTCTGAGTGTCTGCAGTAGAATTCACAGAGATTAAAGTATATAAGTTTCTAGTTCTTTCAGTTATAACAGATAATTGCTGACTGACTGTGCTTGAAATGTAAGAATAAGTACTCACAGATAATTATTAGATATTTATACTTGATATAATATATACGTTACTACTACACCATCCCAGACAGTCGTGTCCCATGCAGCCTACCTCTCTGTTCAGATTCCAACCAACCCTCCCAATAACCCCGCCTCCAAAGATGCTGTTGAATGTCGCAGGTAAGAGCGCTGCAGTGCCAAAACCCAACGTTGATTCAA